>NW_018236819.1:723-19443 GCF_001263595.1 Phalaenopsis equestris | reverse complement strand
CACCAATTTATGGCCCACACGAGCAACCCCTGCCATGACTTTCAACTACGAACTATATGATAAGCTAGCGCTATAACCACTATCTACAACATTCAAGGCGTACTTCTCCCTCCATAGAAACTTATCACAGAAATCGATCACGGCCCTTTGAGTCTGCTATCATCAAGAACTACATTCATTACTGTCAGATAGTGGATATTATTGATGTGCTACTGTTGTACATTTACAATGAACAATTTCATAACTTCATCTTCTCTAATTCTAGAGAACTGATGACCAATGTAATAACAGTTCGTAGTAGATTATTTCAACTGTACTAGATCTCATGAGTTTTCCCCTTTTTACGGTTTTCCACATAAAAATTGAAATGTCACCTCATACTTCATTTTAATTACCTGAACATATGTTGTATTTTTATGCAATACTAAGACAATATTTCGTTAATCTATCTCAATGCACGTTTTGGCATTCATCAAAAATATATATTTATGAAGTAAATTTGATTTAAGGTAATAAATTTTTATAATAAAATATATTTATATTTTTAATTTTCATTGTCTCTGAAATGTTAAATTTTTTAAATAACAGAATTTGGTAAATTATGTAGTTCACTTTGATATATTTAGATACATTTATACTTATCTTCACAAATATTAATTTAAATTATTATAAATACTATATTTAATAAGTAATAATAAAATTATTTAAGTATTTTAAACTAATTAATAAATAATTTATGCTATAACAATAGAATTTCACACAGAATTAAACCATATTGCTATTTTTTCTATTTTTATTTGCTTAAATCCCATCAGTCAAGACTCCCACCGAATCACATAATTTAAGGAAAAAAAATACTTCAAATAAAATCAACTTCATGAAATTCGATTTTGACTACAGCTAAATTTGAAAGTCGATTTTATCTATTTCAAAATGAAAAAAAAAAAAACGAATTATTTAAAGTGTAAATATTAATGTTTCTTCTTCTGGATAAATTGAGAGATTTCTTATTTTTATTTTTTAAATTACAGATACAAATTCAAAATATATTTTAACCTTTAATTTCAAATTTAATTATCACTTAAGCATAACGTAATAGTATATTAATAATAATAATAATAATAATAATAATAATAATAATAATCACAGAAATGCCATTTGTCTCTCATTTTACATATCATGATCGTGCACACCTCCAAATTGCCAACGGCAAAATATTCCACATAATTTATTCCCAAAACTCACATCGTTTTTTCATTTATTTTGACCACATTCAAATAACACGAGAACAGAAACTTACCCAACAAAAAGTAGATGAAATCTACACAAACGAAGAAAGATGGAGGAAACTACGTCAATATCAATGCCATCACAGGTTATTTATTAAAAAAAAAATTTATCATTTGTACTATTTAAACTTCTATTTCCTGAGTGCAGGGAGGCAACGGCGAACCGCAGAGACACTTGTTATGAAAATATGCATCAGCCCCAAACTTCGACGTGATCTGCCCAGCCGGAATCTCACCACATAACCGATTGTAACTCACATTAAAAACCACAAAGAAGTTCGGCTCCACCTGGTTTATCTGAGCCGGTATCGACCCTGTAATCTTGTTGTGATTCAGATCTAAACTCGTCAAGTTCACCGGAAAGGTAACCCCACTCAGATCAAAGGCGAACTCATTCCGGCTCAAATCAATCGTCTGCGTCGACTTTTCCGCACCAAACAAAAACGAAGCGTCGCCGGTAAAGTTGTTTCTGCTCAAATCGAGCCTACCCCATTCCGGCACGCCGAGCGAGGTCGGGAGATTGCCAGAGAGACTATTGTGGTTGAGAATCAGATCCGGCGGAGAGGATTTAGGGAAATTGCCGAATTCGGAGGGGATTGAGCCGCTAAGACGGTTGCGCGAAAAGTCGAAGCCGAGTATAGAAGGAAGCTTGGCAAGCTCAGGTGGGATTGAGCCGGAGAAAAGGTTGAAGGAGAGGTTGATAATTGTGAGGGAAGGGATTTGGGAGAGAAAGGAAGGGATGGGACCCGAGAGGGAGTTCCAGGAGAGATCAAGGACAGAAAGGTGGGTGAGACGGGTGATGGAGGAAGGGATATTACCGGTGAGCTTGGGGAGTTTGTGGAATCGTAGACTGGTGAGGAAAGGGAGGTCGCCGACGGCTGGGGGGATGGGACCAGTGACATTGGAATCAGTGATGACGAAGAGGCCCGTGACGCGAGATCCGTCAGAATTTCCGGGGACACCGGGGTCGCATTCCACGCCGTACCAATCGCAGCAAGCGGAGGTGGAGGTCCAGGAGGCGAAGTGGTAGGCATTGTTGAAGGCGGATTTGATGGAAATGAGGGCGCGTTTGTCATTCTTGTTGCATTTGTCTGCAGTAATGAGGAGAGGGAGGAGGAGGAGGAGGAGCAAGGTGGGAGACATGGTTGCCATGTATTTTGCTCTGTTTTGGAAAGAAATGCAGATTGAGTGAATGGGTAGGTTGGAATTTATGGAGTTCGGGAAGGTTTACCTCTGCGTCACGTCTGTTGCGTCAATGGCGGCAGGGGAGATTTGACGGGTTATTTCAGTGTTTTTTTAATTATTATTATTAAGAGAATTTAGAGCCGGCTCTTGAAAAATAATAAAATAAAAGAAAAAAATATTATTCAAATAGCAACAAATTTTGACCATTCAAAAGCGAAAAAACCATACGTAATTCAAACTTGTAAAGCAGCCCGGATGAATTTGACCGTAGCTACTGCAATTAAATAAATATATGACATATAAATCTGATGCATATGACAGGATTGCATGAGCATAAATCTCAGAGCAAAATATAAGTACATGATAAATGTAGTAGACCCACGATCTAAGTACACCAAGATGAGTAAAAAGCGAAGCTAATTTAATTTTCTCTTCATACACTCTATTCGTTGGGTGTGATTCCCAAATATTTTTAGATTCAACAAGTGAGTGCACCTTTTTGCTTGAGCCATCTTAATAGGTTGAGTGGTCCCTAACTTAGCCAAATGGACTTAAGAGCCTCGTACTTTGATTTTTTTTTCTTGACAATTTTACCTTATATCGTCATTATTTTCCTGATTTTTATCGAGAGTTTTCTTAAATCACTTTGGTCATTTAAGATGTAATTAGTTATAGAGTCTTGCCCTTATAGGATATATATATATATATTGGGAAAAATGAGCATTATTCGGCTCCCTGCATGTTAATACAAAATAAGTACAGAAAAGTTAGGTTTGGAGAGGGTCCCTAGATCTATAAAGCCAAAAAAGAACATTACTCACTCATAAGGGGATATCCCAACCACCTATAATACCACCCCAAGGCAAAAAAGGGGGTATACCATATATATATATATATGTACCATTACAAAACAGAAAAATAAGGGAGGTTTAACTTGTCCCCATGAAGGAGAAAGGATAGAGCAGGAGGAGGTGTAGTAGAACCTATAACTTGTTCCGAGCTTCTGCTAGTGGCAGCCAAATGGTGAGCAGGTCCATTATCTTGTTTGTTAATATGCTAAAATTCCACACTCCAGCTGCCCAATGCAGTCTCCATTTTGTTGATCCACCTTCCAATATGTCATGGGGGATCCCCCTCATTCTGCAATATCCTAATACAAGTGTTGGAGTCAGATTCAATAATTAATGGCCAGATTTTACAGTGAATTGAAAGCATAATGGCCCAAAAGATTGCAATCATTTCTGCTTCCAAAGCATCCAATGCCCAAGTTGGTGAGGAAGAAAGGTGAGGAAAAAAGGACACACTGCCATTGGGAGTTTCTAAACACTCCCCCAAACCCAACAACTCCCCTTAAAAAACTACCATTTGTGTTAAATTTCATCCAACCAACAGGAGGAGGAGACCACACAATCAATGAGAGCTTGAAATTAGACTGATTTCTACTTTGAGGTGCCGAGTGCGTGAAGAGATTTGGGAAATTGTGATGTTGAATGATTTTCTATATGTAAGAAGTTCAATTAGCTATAACAACTTTAGTTAGAGGTAAAGAATCCTCAAATTTAGCTTGATTTCTACCCATCCAGATAAACCAAGCAACCACAAAGGGGATAACTAGTAGATTAATCTTCTGCCACTCTCTCCAACAGGTAGAAAAAATATTCCAACAGAGGGTAAGAGTATCAATTCTTACCTATGCCAATAGATCAATCCAGACTTGTTGAGAGAAGCTGCATTTGAAGAAAAGGTGATCCAGTGTCTCCTCCTCCTCTTGACAGAGATAACAACAGGAAGGACCTCTAAGGCCTTTCATTTTAAGGATGTCATTTGTGGGGAGCAAGGACTGCCACAGTCTCCAGCAGAAAAATGACATTGAAGTAGTCAACCACTTCCCCCAGATTTCATTTTCCCATTGAACAATTGGCCAGTGATAGAATTCTTGATATATATATGCAGAAATTTTTTGTGAGGGAGCCTTTTTAGTGATAATTCTATCTCTTTGACCAGGATAGAAAGAGGTTTGCTTAACTAGCTGAATTTGATCATTATTCAGAATGGTATGTAGCAATCTAGAGTTCCATTGATTTTCAGACCAATAGTCTTTAACCAAATCTTGATAATTGGGGTTAGAGTTAGAGCACATAATTTTATCTCCATTCCAAGTCCACCAATCTAACCAGAAGTTGATTTGTCCTTCCCCCAATTCTCAGATGAAGGTCTTCTCAGCCTGCTGTCTGACTTCCAAAAGTTTTCCCCAAATCCCGGAGTCTCCCAATTTTTTATTAACTAGATTTGGATGTACAGTTCTACAATACTTCGCCATCATGAAGAGAGCCCATAGACTATCCTGGGCTCTTAATTTAATCCATAATTTGTATAAATTAATGAAACTAAGGTCCTGAAAATTTTTAAATCCCAATCCTCCAGCAAAATATGGTTTGCATAATTTCTGCCAAGGAAGCTAGTGAACTTGCTTCTTCTGTCCAACCCATAAGAACTTATTAAAAATTCTCCCCAGCAAGTGTTGAGTGTCTTTCTTCATAGTAAACATTTGAAGAGCATAAGAGGGAAGTGCAGTGAGAATACTCTTGAGAAGTGTGATTCTTCCTCCGTTAGACAAGAATGAATTAATCCAGCATTGAAGTTGATTTTTAATCTGATCAATAACATAATTAAACTGAATTTGCTTTGTTCTACCCTTAATCAGTTGAACCCCAAGGCATCTGATGGGTAGAGAAGACAAGCTAAATCCAGTATGACAGGATATCCAATTTTTTATTTGTGGAGAAATGTTAGTGATAACAAAAATTTGGCATTTTTTTTATTTAACTCCATACCTGAAGTAAGCTGGAAATGTTTAAGGCCCTTATACAAAAATTTTGTCGCACTCTTAGTGGCATTAGAGAAGATTATCACATCGTCAGCATAAGACAGATGGCTGATGCACACATTTGATTTGTGCTGATAGGACAAATGAGGTGATGTTGAAAACATTTGATTCAAAAGGTTGGAGAAGTAATCCATAGCCAAAATGAAAACTGTGGGGGATAAAGGGTTCCCTTGCTTAATCCCTCTTGGAGCTGAGAATAAGCCATGGCACCTACCCTTAACAAGCACAAAATGATTATTACAATGAAGCCATCTCGAGAATAAGCCATGGCACCTACCCTTAACAAGCACAGAATGATTATTACAATGAAGCCATCTTTTAATAAGAAAAATGAAATCCTCAGGAAAACCCCTTGCAACAAGAGTTTCCAAAATGAAGTTCCAATTAATTGTGTCATAAACCTTCTTGGTATCCAATTTATAAATAACATGTCCTCCCCTACACTTCCTGTCCAAATATAACAACATGACTTGTGCAAGTAAAATGTTATCAGATATGGTTCTCCTTTTGACAAAAGTTGCTTGATTAGAACAAATTAGCTGTTGAAGGTGGGGTTGAATTATAGAAACCAATACCTTGCTGATTACTTTGGTTATAACATTAGTCAAGCTAATGGGTCTGAAATCACCACAATCTTTCCTGATTTAGTTTTTTAGAATCAAAGTAATGATTGAGGAAGTAAAATATCTAGGTGGATCAATACCTTTAAGAAATTTTGAACAACTGAAATGAAATTCTCCTTAATCATAGTCAAGGAGACCTTATAAAAATTGGTAGTGAAGCCATCAGGTCCAGCTGTCATGTGGCCATCAATGGAGTCAAGAGCAGCTTTAATTTCTAATTCAAAAGGGATCTGAGCAAGTTGCAGATTGCTAACATATTCTTGAAAGTCACCAATTAGATTGGCGTCAATATTGGTTCTATTTAAAGGATGGGAATTGAATATTTGTTGAAAATACTGGACAACATTTTGAGCAATATCCTCAGCCTCAGTTAAACTTTTCCCTTCAAAGTTTGTATTTCAAGAATCATATTGCATTTTCTCCTAAACTTCATGCAAGCATGGTAGAAGCTTGATTTTTTGTCTCCCTCAATGAATTTGGTGACAGCTGCCTTTTGTTTTAAAAATGCTTCATTATAAGTAATCTGTATAAAAAGTCCTTCATTAGCTCTATATAGATCCTTTTCAGACTTTAAGACTTTCTAAAAATCCTCTTCAATACTGAGAACTTTGTTCTGAGAAGCTTTTAAATTCACATTTACATTACCAAATGTATTCTAGTTCCATTTCATTAGGTGATTGGCCACTTTCTTTTATAGCTGCCACAAATTCTCCTAAGGCCCTTTATCCTCACTGACCAGCCAAGCTTTTGAAACTTCACTATAAAATTCAGGGTGGAGAATACACATATTTTGAAACAAGGAGAGCCTCCAGACTTGGCAAAATTCTGAATGGAGCAAAGTAAAGTTCTCTAGTCAGACCCTGCCATTGCAGGGTGTGTAATAATTGTATAGGGAAAGGTTTGAAGCCAATTTGAATTCCCTAACATTCTATCAAGTCTTTCCCACAAAGATCCCCTACTCCAAGTGAACTTAGGCCCATGAAAGCATAGATCAAATAAGTGAACAAATCCCCTTCTCCAAGTGAACTTAGGCCCATGAAAGCACAGATCAAATAAGTGAACATCCATGAGGAAATCATTGGATCTGTTCATTGTTGATTGTAGAGGAGGCATGCCACCTCATTTTTGAGCAGGAGAGGTAATACAATTAAAATCTCCCCCCACAATCCAAAACGAGTTGATAGAGTGGCAGATGTTCAAAAGCTCCATCCAAAGATTTTTCTGATGTCTTGAAATACAGCTAGCATATATTAAAGTGGCAAAACCCATTTGAACACTAAGTTTAAACTGAATATGCATATATTGGGGATTGTTCAGCAAAACTGTCAACTGTAACTCAGCTCTAGCAAACAACCAGATTTTGTTATTAGAGTTAGAAAAATGATAAAATTTAGAAAATTTTTTAATAATATTAATAGAATGCTTAGTAACCATTGGTTCTAAAATAGCAAAACACCAAATTTTATGGGATCTCACAAGATTCATTAGTATTGTGAGAGAATTTGGGTGAGCACCACCCCTAATGTTCCAACATAAGAAGTTGATCACTGTGAAACGGTTCTCCCTTTCCCTCTAGTTCTGGGGTATGAATCTATTACCTAGTTGTTAGGAGGTCCATCCAGTGAGTGAGCTCCTGCACCTGCTTTTTTTTTCCATCTTCCCTTTCTTCTTCTTATTGATTCTTTAGACTTGCCACTCTTCAGTTAAAAAGTGAGATAATAAATTAATTGTGAGATTGTCAACTTTGTGAGGTTTAATATCTAACTGACTTCTTTTAGCATGGTCAGTCCCCCGATGACTGTCTTCCAGCGCCTGTTTCTCAGGGACAATAGTTGTAGAATTGTTCCTTTGATCAGATTCCTCCTCTAGTATGCTAGTTAACCTTGGTAAGACCTCCCTTTCATTACCTCTATTAGTATTATTACTATCATTTTCAGTTTATCTTCTTTGTTCCTTGCCCAGAGAGATAATAGCCCCTCCTTGAGTAACCTTAGGCTGGGTAGCAATTTTTTGGGTAAGTGGATGTAGCCTATAATATTTTTCCAAATTGTGCCCAAACATTCTGCAATGAGGGTAGAATAGAGGTCTTTGTTCCATAACAATATTTTGCCAAAATCCTTCATCCCGAGTTCCAATCCAAATTATCTTTACATAAGGTAGTGTTATGTCTCTTTCCACCAACACTCTTGCACCAGCTGGCCTTGCCAAATTATAGGTTGGAGCATCCACTTTCAAAGGACAGCCAAGTGTCCTCCCTATGCTGAACAAGATATTTTAGTGGTAATATTGTATTGGGAGATTAGGAAATTTAAACCATATTGGTGCAATGGAGGGATCTTTACTTGGGTCAAACCCAGGTGTCCATTTTAACATTTTCATTGGGTTCCAGCTATCAAAAGAAATTGTTTTGAAAAACCTCTGGCATAATCCTCCTCATTAGATACTTTGATTAGAAGATGTCTTCCATCCATTAACCCAAGCTGCCAAGCACCGTGAGCTGAAGGTCATCACAAAATTTTCTAATAAAATCCATCTTAAGGTGGCCAAACTGAAATTTGCCTATTAAAGTAAATTTAATAGACTCATTTAAAGATTGGATCTCCTCAAGAGTAAACAAACCCGCAGGTTCTCCCTCCTTGACACCAATAGAAGACACATAAGGGCTAGACCCCTTGCCAACAACAGCATCATGTAAAGCTTGAGGGAAAATCAAATGTTCAAAATTTTTTGGTAAATCCTGCCCCCTGCCAACAACACCAGCATAAGTGGCTTAGGTCCATTGGACATTAACATCCACACTAATAGGGCTAAACTCCATTAAGCTTGCCCCAACACCCACAAATCAGAGAAATTATGAGAGAACAAACTCTCAGTGCCAAAGAGTTAGATATCCACTCCCACAACCAATGAAATAGTAACTGGTTCAAAAACAAAAAACCCAGATCAGAAACCAAAGATAAAAAACCACCTAACTTCCTTTTCCAGCAAGCAAGCAGGGAGAAAACAATCACTTAGCACCCTCAGCCACTACCAAGAATAGCACCACCAAGAAGAAGCCATTAGAAATCAAACCCCTAGCAGAGCTTTATATATATTACGGAATCCTGGAGGTAATTTTATTGCTCAATTTATAAAGTACAAAGTTAGGTGGGTGGGACTCTCAAAAATAACAAAAACTGCATCCCAAGCACTTAATATACAACCTACTCAAAAAGTTCCACCAAAAGAATTACGAATATACCCAGACAAAACAACAATCTCAAAAAGACACTAGCCTATCTCCAGGTTGACCATAACAACACTTGTAGAAACAATCTAGACATATATGTATAGAAACTGCAACAAGAGTTTAGGAAACTAAATAGAAAAGTAGCATTAGCACATTCACCCCGATGATAGAAAGGATTGGCAAATAACAATATTAGAGTACAAGTAAAGAAACCACAAAAATGAGAAGAAACATCACTACCATTAGCACGAAAGAATTGAGGCCAACCATCTAAAATAAAAGAAATGGTTATGCATAGAGAAACAATTATTCCAAATAAGAAGACAAGCTTTCTCATTCTAACCTAAACATTAAAAGGCATAGGGGATAGATAAAACCATCTAAAACACAACAACATTAGAGAGGGGAGATAGAAACCAGTAACAGCAGCAACAGACGAAGTAACCAAACAACAGTGAGATGTAATTCTGAGCAAATCAATTCCATAAATGTCTAGGTTAGATTCAATAGCAACATTAATGATGAAAAGGATAGGCATTGCCCAACATCAGAGAAATAGCAGAACCAATCAACCAGGTTATATAGAGAAAATTCAATTACATAGATAGCACAAAACAGTAATCTTTCTATTCATAGCAGTAAGTGTGAGAAGACTAGAAAAATCACCAAAAGTTAAAATATGGACATCCCTGGGCTAATAGGTCATAATTAATTGATGTGCACCAAAAAGCAACCTAACCATGTGGGAAATCTACTTCTCCCAAACATTCCTAGAAGTATGCAAGCTTAAGCCAGATACTTAAACATTCAACAATTATAATCAACATTATATAGGGCACTGAATTTAATTAGCAAATTGCATCGGTAAAATGAAATGAAATTCAGTGGCCACAAGTGAAATCTGGTCAAGAAGTGTGGAAAAGAAAGAAAAAAAATCACTAAAATGGCAAAGATGCAATTCCATGGTACTTTTCCAAAGCACACAATGATGAAAAGTGAAAAGATACTAAGCAACAGACACCATCATGCCCTATTAATTATGAGGTAAGGCATATCAAACATATCACCACTAATCAATTTCTTCAAATTATCATGGGAGTCAATGCAAATAGATAAAATAGATAGCCCCATATTTTCTACCCAATGAGCAAGCCAGTTGCCCTCTCTATTAATAAAAGTCCATTTAATATTTAGATTCAATGTACGAATGAGTTTCAATATCTTTTTTAAACAAGTAATGATATACCATGGTGGTTCTTGTTTCTTTAAAATGAATTCCAACACTATAATGGAATCCATCTCCACTAAAAAATTATTCTAGCCATCCTATTTAACCACCATTAAAGCTAAAAGGACTGCCCAACATTCAGCCTCCATGAGGTCAGGTGCAACACATGGGGATGAGAAAAAACTAATGCATTTCCTCTTATGGTTCCTAAAAACCCCCATCATCAGCCTCATTTGGAACCCAGCTTCCATCCATATAAATTTTGACCCAACCAAAAGCGGAAGGTAGCCACCTCACCATATTGTGAAAAGAGTGTGTACCCTTGAAAAATTCATCTTTAAAGCGCATGAAGTTAACAATTTTATGTATAGAAGCCAAAATGTTTGAAATAATTGAGACAATTGGAGTGGGCACAACTCTATGTTTGTAAGAATTTCTAGCTATCCAAATAAATCACATAGCTATAAAAGGGAAGGATATCATGAAATGAATTCTTACATTACCAATATCCAAAAATTCACAACATTCTCTTGCATTTCTCTGAAGGGTAGCCCTGTGAAACTGAGCACCAAAAAAGTATCACACCTGCATTAAGAAGGAGAAATGAAATATAAATGATAGCTTACTCCTCTTTCATTTTATAAAAAAAGCATTGTGAAACAAATCATATCCCTTTAATTTTAAGTATGTTGTCACATGGCAAAAGCTTATGGAAATGCCTTCATATGAAGATGGCCATGGATCTTGACAAGGCTTCACCCCTTAAATAATTGAACCAATCTAAATGATACAATTGATAATTTAAAGCTTTAGAAATTGAAATATTTTTTGGAAGATTGAGAATCATAAGGTCCTCTTTATGCATGCTTATTGGGATTCTGGTTTTAAGATCAACATTATATCAAATTAACTCCTTTAAGAGTTGAAAATTCCAGCCACCTTTAATCAAGAGATCATAAACTAAAGCATTCTCTGATCCTTGCCCACCAGACTAGGTAGTGAGAACAAAATCAATCCACGAATCCTTCTAAAAAGAGACATTTCCTTTACCAACATTCCAATAGACATATTTTAATATTGAAACTCTAGAATTTAGTAAGTCTTTCCAAACTTTTGAATCGCTAAGTTTCCAACTCAAAACAGAAGGTTGAGAGGAGGAGAAATATTTTTCAATCATGAAATTATTCCACAATGAAATGCCTTTTTCTGAATATGAACCACAACTTAATAAAGCTAATGTTAGAAATATGGTTTTGATCTTTGATACCTAAGCTACCAACAACCAAAGGCATAAAACCAATTTCTAGTTGAACCAGATCTTTTTTGAAGATCAACCAGTCCACAAAAAATTGTTAAAACATTTTTCCAATTTTCCTTGAGTGCTTTATTTTTTTCAATTTAAGGAACTACAAAGAGTAAAGTGGTAATGCATTCACTACACTTTTAATCAAAGTGATTCTTCCACCAAAAGAGAGAAAAGAGTTTCTACAATCATTGATTTTATTTTTGATATTTTCTACCATCAAGTCTAAATAGGATTGTTTCCTTCTGCCCTTTAATAGAACAACACTACGATATTTAAGAGGAAGGGTTGAAATGGTACACCTAGTGTAGCAGGCAATCTAGCTAGCTGATACACATAAAATATATAGCATTTATGTAGACATTTTTATACCTATTTTTGAGGATACTACAGTGTAATGGATATTATTCGTGTGTTTTTCTTTCAGGTACAATCAAATGGATGAAAAATGGTAAAATGAGTGAAAAAAGATCAAATTTGGAGCAAAAAAGAAGGTGTATGATGCAACAAAAATATATGCATTTTTAGACCTATATTTTATACTCATTTTTGGTGATATTGCACTCTAAAGGAAGGTATTTTTCATGTTTTATTGCAGGTTGATGATTTTCAGCATGTGGGATATTGCACTCTAAAGGAAGGTATTTTTCATGTTTGATTGCAAGTTGATGATTTTCAGCATGTGGAGCAAAAAGGAAAAAAAAAAGATAGAATTTGGAGTCAAAATAGTGTTTTTGAGAGAAATACTAAGCGCCGACGACGTCATATATCAACGGCGCCAGCATGAAGGAAGGAGTCTGGAATTGTGGGGATGTTGATGGCGCTAATATGGATGCCGACAGTGCCGGCATGATGTCGTCATTTGACAGAGAGCACAAATTAATTTCTGGCCACTAGCGTCGATAGCACTGAAATCGGTGCAGGGTGAAATTCTAGAAGATTCAACAAATTTGGAAACTTTTTTAATAGTTATTTGATACATCTCTTTGAAAACTGACATTATGCTCTATTTAGATCAGAAATTGATCAAAAAAAGGAGTCTGCTAGTGTGTCATTGAGTTTTCTTTAGTGTTCCATTGTGTGTATTGAGTGTGGTGATTCTAAGTGTGATTTCTCTTAAGAGTTGTTAGAGAGGGAGAGAAGTGAGAGAATTCTTCTTCCTTACATTTGTAAAGAGAGAATTAAGAGTCTTGTAAAAAGAGAAAGAGTCCAAGAAGAGCTACAAGGGATTTTCTTTGAGGAAGGGTTAAAAATAAGTGGTGTTTATTTATTATTGTTGTATACACTTTCTTTTATTTATGAAATTTGTATTTTATCGTATCTTTCTCATGATGTATGAGTAGTTTCTTTGTCTTTCTCTCAACTCTGAGATATGGTGAAATGAAGAGATAATTTAGATGTGTCAATTTTTATAAATAAAATAAATTGTGATGATTTTTTCACTCTGTTCTTAATTTACTTTTTGATTTGGCCAATTGAAATGTTAACATTTGTTGTGAAGTATACTATCCAAGAAATGGTGTATGAGGTTCACAAAAAAGTGAGAATTACATTCAATTACATGAAGGAGTGTTTCATTCATAGAACTGAGTGTAAATAAGTAGGAAAATATAGATATTACTGGGTGAAGAATTGGAGATTCTAGGGTGACATACTAAAATCCCCATTTTGGTCTTTGTGTTTAAGAACTAAAGTGGGAGTTAGATTTCAGGGGAAGGGATGTGGGATCTTTGGAGTGAGAACCAGTGTCCTCCCAACCTAACAACAGATTTAGAGACTAAACTTAAGATTAGCCAATTATTCTCTATAACACTTGACTGAGGGTAGAAAATTAAAATTGCTCCTTTTTGGCAGTAGAGATATTAAAATTATTTATCTCTCTCATTTAGCCAAAAACTCATTGTAGTGGGAAATATGTTTTCTCTTATTGGAGAACTTTGTTACAAAAATATAGTTTGGTTGTTATTGCTTAGCTTTGCTTTACAGTTTTGCTAGTAGTTGGTAATTTAGTTATGATAGCACCCTAAACATTTGAAATTAGTGTAGTAGACTTTCTTTATTATTATGAATTTCATGATATAAATTTCCATTAGGAATTTACACCTTCCTTGTGGGATCGATATTTGGGGCTAAAACGGAAAGTCTTGTATTACTTGATAACGATACATATATTTGCATCAAATCCCAACATAAATTGCTTTAATTTCTTATTCATAAATAATGAATCAAGTTTTTGGCATCATTACAAAGCAGAGTCAAATTTATTAATTTTACACATCTATAATTTTGGGATCAAGTTTTTTAGCACTGTTGCCGGGGAAGGTAATGGTAAATTAGGAACTTTAGCTAGAAAGTAAAAGAAAAAAATTAAAAAAAATCATAAAAAATATAGTTTTGTTTTGAAATTTAAGAGTACTTTTAAGAATTTTTTTTTCTTATTATATTTATTTATGTGTAGTATTAGATCTGAAGGTTTAGTAAATTATGATTCATAATTAGAACATACTATTAGAAAAGTTCAAAAACAACAAAAAAAATTAGAAATTTGAACAAAATGGAAAATAACTTAGATAATTAAATAAATAAAAATTGACAAAGACTTTTAAGAGATTATGCTAATCCTATAGCAGATGAACTTCACTTTACTATTCAAAATCTTGATGTTGCCGTTAATTCATTTTACCTTAAACTGGTATTATCCAAATGGTACAAAGTAATCAGTTCAGAGGAACACCTACTGAAGATCCTAACTTACATCTTGCAAGTTTTCTTGAAATATGTGCTATTTTTAAATATGATGGAGTGTCTAATGATACTGCCAGGTTTATACTTTTTTCTTTTTCATTAAGGGACAAAGCTAAAGCTTGGTTAAATTCATTATCACCTGGATCTATCAGAACTTGGGGAGAACTATCACAAAAAATTTTAGCTTAATTTTTTCCACCCTCGAAAATTGTTAAGCTTAGAAACGATATTACATTCTTTTGTTAAATCAAAGGAGAATCAATATATGAAGCTTGGGAAAGATTCAAGCATCTCCTTAGGAGATGTACACACCATGCTTTACCAGATTGGTTAATAATTCAAACTTTTTACAATGGATTAGTAGGACCACTTAGATATATTGTAGATTCTACTGCAGGTGGATCATTAATATCAAAACCTTTTGAGAACCATATTCTTTAATAGAGGAAATGACTATTAATAATTTTCAATGGCCATCCGAATGGGTAAATCCAAAGAGAATAGTTAGTATTCACGATTCTGATGCAATGTCTATTTTGGCATCTCAAATTACCGTTATATCAAAGAATATTGATCAAATTGGAGTGAACTATTCTCAAATACCACCAGTGTTAGAGGAAAATTCACTAGGACATATAATTGATTGTTAATCTTCTTATGAAACTATGAATGCTATAAATAATAGAAATAATAATCCCTATTTTAATTATTATAATCTTGGATAGAAATATTACCTTAATTTTAGTTGGAGTAATTATAACAATTTAGTGAATCTCTCAAGAAATTTAAATAACCAAGGGAATCCTAACTATATACCTTATTATCCTCCTGGATTTAATAATAACTCACAAGTTAAGGAGCAGAAGTTGACTATGGAAGAAGTGATGTTCAACATGGGAAATCAAATACAAAATCAAGGAGCTACAATTAGGAGTATTGAAAATCAATTAGAACATATTGCTACTACACTTAGTAACAGACCTTCAGGAATTCTTCCTAACACTGTTGAAGTTAATCTAAAAGATCAAAATAATGAGCAAATTAAAGGTATTCAGTTACGAAATGGAAAAAAGTGAAGACAAGAATCAAAAGAGAACTGAAGTTGAGAAGGAGAAGGTGGAAATTGAAAGCGATAATGATGAAAATAAACCAATAAAAATTTCATTTAAAAAACCGCCACCATCGTTTCCTCAATGTTTGAAGCAGAAGAATAGAGATAAACAATTTACAAAATTTTTGGAAATCCTTAAAAAAGTTAACGATAAATATTCCTTTCATGGAAGCTTTGGAACAAATGGCAAGTTATGTGAAATTTATGAAGGTATACTAAACAAGATAGGAGCTTTGTAGATCACGAGACAGTTGCACTCAGTGAAGAGTGTAGCACAATTATGTAGAAAAAGCTTCCTGAAAAGTTAAAAGATCCTAGTAGTTTTACTATACCTTATGATATTGGTGAGAAATTTGTTGGAAATGGCTTATGTGATCTAGGAGATAGTATTAATCTTAAGCCCCTATCAATTTTTAAAAGTTTAAATTTAGGAGAGATTTCCCCTACTACTGTAACTCTTTAGTTAGCTGATCTTTTTACTGTTTCGTTAAAATATCAAAAGTACCAAAAATATTTAAATTTCAAATTCTTGCAAAAGTTGTTTTTAGTTTAAGTAATTATCTTTTTAAAAATAGAAAAACCTTCTAAAAAGTGCATATTGCATAATCTTCCTTGTGGGTTCGATATTCAGGTCTTAATCAAGAAGTTCTATATTACTTGATAACGATACGTATATTTGCATAGTATCTCAATATAAATATATATAAATTAAAAAGTAAAATTCTTATTTTTCTTCAACATCAAGTTTTTCGTTTGTTTTGTTGCAAAATAAAGAAATATAAGTGAAAAATACCATCAGAATTATTGTTATACTGTGCATAAGCATTAAGTCCGAGATCACCTACCCTAAGGGTTTTGTGTCCCCAAACTTTAAGAAATTTGACGGGACTGAAAATCCCAAGCAACACATAGCACATTTTCTAGCTAGTTGTGGCAATATAGGAGGAAAGGAAGCCTTGTTCTTCTGATAGTTTGTAAGCAACCTATCAAGAATTACTTTTGATTGGTATGTCGAATTACCTAACAGATCAGTCAAGACATTTGCAGAGCTAGAACAATTGTTCATGAAAAGATCTGTTGGAACACAACATCATGTGTCTGTTGGAGATCTCATAATGGAAAAATAGAAGCCCAATGAGACTTTGGTAGACTATATTTTGAGATGGAGAAACCTTAGCATGAAATGCAAACCTCAGCTACAAAAATATCATGGAATTGAGATCTTACTCAAAAGGATTCATGATTTAGTGGCTTTCATGCTCAAGGAACTCACCATCAAATCCTTCGAGAAGCCACCCAGCAAAGCCAGAAATCTTCAAGAAGAAGTCAAACATATGGATTCTCATGAGAAGTCCATAAAGTCCAAGATGACCAAAATATTTGAAAAGAAGTCCGAAAGAGTGGAAAAAGTTGATAAAGGAAAGAAATTTCATGTGTCTGTTGGAGATCTCATAATGGAAAAATAAAAGCCCAATGAGACTTTATTAGACTATATTTTGAGATGGAGAAACCTTTGCATGAAATGCAAACCTCAGCTACAAAAATATCATGGAATTGAGATCTTACTCAAAAGGATTCATGATTTAGTGGCTTTCATGCTCAAGGAACTCACCATCAAATCCTTCGAGAAGCCACCCAGCAAAGCCAGAAATCTTCAAGAAGAAGTCAAACATATGGATTCTCATGAGAAGTCCAAGAAGTCCAAGATGACCAAAATATTTGAAAGAAGTCCAGAACAGTGGAAAAAGTTGATAAAGGAAAGAAACCGATGAAGATACATGCAGAGAATTCCCATCAGTCGTCATCAGAGCATGCTCGCCCCGAAATTAGACACAACAATATAGTCAGTATAGCCAGCAACCACCTCAGGGAGGATCATTCCGAACAGAGAATACGAAAATGTCCATTGTAAAATGAAGGAAAGCGGCGTATTCTTTCAAAGATGAAGTCGTACCCAAAATGTTCAAGAATTTGATGAAGAAACTTAAATTCAGATTTCAAGATCCAAGGAAACCCGAAGAGGTTGACAAGAAGGATCATCCAAATTATTGCATGTATCATAGATTACTTGGACACACTATAGAGGAATGTTTTGTCTTCAAGGATTGGCTCGAGAATAATGTTAAAGAAGGGAATATAACAATCTCAAATGAATATTTAAAAGAACCAGAAAAGGGTTCCATAAATATGATTTTGGCTGAGCCAATCTCTTTGATTGACTCGTATGCTAGAAAATATGGATGGAGTGTGACTTGGGACAAGCTCAAGAAAATACTGAACCTTATCTAGTTAGCTTCAAGGCAAACCTCTGTTCAGAGTCTCCAGCCTGCCAAGCCCGAGATGAAGATTTCACCAGAAGAACCGTCATGAAGATTTCACAAAGAAGACCGTCGTCGTCAAAGAAGAAGAAGAAGAAGAATACCACCACAAAGATTGATAGCTCAGGGGGTAGGATAGAGGCTGCTTCTATTAGATTAGTGATCTCAGATTTAGGGAAGAAATTACTCGAACCTACGACCTTATAGAATTATATTCTTACCCTTCCGGGGTCTTATAAATATAATGATTATGATTTTGGCTACATTTTAACTATTTCTGGTAAAAGCCTATCGGCGTTATTTTGGGTTGGTTTGTGAGGTTGCCCGTAAGAAGCTGTCGGCGTTATTTCGGGTTGGTTTGTGGGGTTGCCCGTAAGAAGCTGTCGGTCGTTTGCTTAGGAAGGACATTCAAGTATGACATTGAAGTATGAAATTAAACTGACCCCATATTTTTCATAGTTTAAAAAGAAAGAGCACTGTACCTCAAATCCTGTATCTATCCCGAAGAATAAACACAAGAATTGAGGATGAGGCTCAATCAAACAAATTAAGGAAAGTATGACGTTAGTGTGATCTGCAAAACCTTTGTATTTGCCGACATGTTCCCCTATTTAATATAAAGGATTAAATAGGGTTTATATTAAGCTGGGTTCAGACATGCTTCCTATAAGGGCAAGCCCCTATAGTTAATTACATCTTAAATGACCAAAGTCACTTAAGAAAACTCTCGATAAAAATTAAGAAATGTTATCTTCAAGGAAATTCAAAGGGTAGGGCTTTTCAATAAGATCAGACGTAGAGG
>NW_018236819.1:0-561 GCF_001263595.1 Phalaenopsis equestris | reverse complement strand
TTAGGGCTTACATTCATGTGAAATGATCACACAAATAGCCTGAAAGATGTGAGGGTTTAGGTCGTGACAAACGACAACCTCGGAATCCTAAGACGAGTTAGGGCTTATATTGTATAGTAGGGCTATGAAAAGGCCTAAAGATAAGGTGAGGATTTACATTGCATAAGCAAGCAACCTTGAAAACTTATGGCTTTGTTGTTTAAGTCTAAGGAGGGAAGATTGGTTTAGCTGGGGAGGAAAGGTTTTGCTGTTGAAGATGGCCGTGTTGCCCACAAAGCTATCTCCAAGCTCCTTGCAGCGACGAGTTTGAGTTATCTAGTGTGTCAAGTTATGATATCAAATCAGGTGGCCCTATGGTTGAAGTTCTTTAAATCTTATTAAGGGCATATTAAAGTTGATTAGAGCGACACTGGTTAGGATCCTACGGTTCCCTCGTTCCGGTATCACTATTTTCTATTGGATTCACTTAGTTCAAATGAACTTGCTAAACCCAACTTAATGAGTTCCATAATTTCACTTAAACTGAGGGAAGTCTCGTTAGCAACCGTAAGTTACCTCCTC
>NW_018236818.1:0-872 GCF_001263595.1 Phalaenopsis equestris | reverse complement strand
TGAAGAAACAAATTTAGTCCTTAAATAGGAAAAATTCCAATTTATGTTAGTAAGAGGAATTATATTAGGCCATCAAATATCAGAAAATGATATGGAAGCAGATCATGCTAAAATTCAAATGATTGTTAATTTACCTTATCCAACAATTGTAGGGGAAATTAGGAGTATTTTAGGACATGTTGGATTCTACAGGCGATATATTAAAGATTTTTCAAAGATTACTAAGTTATTATGCCATTTGCTGGAGAAAGATTCAATTTTCAATTTTGATGAAGAATGCCTAAAAGCTTTTAATTTATTAAAAGAAAAATTAATCTCTGTACCAATTATAGTTTCAACAAATTGGGGAAAACCTTTTGAATTGATGTGTGATGCTAGTGATTATGCTATAGGAGCTATTTTAGGACAAAGATATGATAAAATTTTCAAAGTAATTTACTATAAAAGTAAAACTCTTAATGAAACTCAAATCAATTATACAACAACAATAGTACATGCTTTTGATAAATTTAGATCATATTTAATTGGAACTAATTGTGTAGTGCATACAAATCATCCTGCTATGAAGTACTTAATGAAAAAGAAGGATGTTAAACCTAGACTTAAAAGATGGACTCTTCTTTAGCAAGAATTTGATTTTGAAATAGTAGATCGAAAGGGGACTGAAAATCAAATTGCTGATCATTTGTCTAGGCTTGAGTTAGAAAAACTGTTCTATTTTGAAAAAGAAATTAATGAACATTTTCCAGATGAAAATTTGTTCATTATTAATGAGTGGTGTGTTCCATCATATGCCGACATTGTAAGATTTATTGTTAGTGATATTATACCTCATGTAATGACATGCCAACAAAAGAAAAAATTTATTTCTG
>NW_018236817.1:0-581 GCF_001263595.1 Phalaenopsis equestris | reverse complement strand
AGAGAGTGAGAGATTAATAGAGAGTGAGAGAGAAGGAGTAATAGAGATGAGTTGATTACTCACTCTTCTTTCTCTCTCCATGTCTCTCTTTCCTTTTCTTTCTATTTGCCCTCTCATTATTTCTCTCACTTTCACTTTCTCTTTATCTCTATTGATCTCTCTCTTCTCTCACTCAGTCTTTTTATACTCTCTCTAACTCCCTCTCCCTCCCTCTCTTACTCCCTCTCCTCTCTCCAGCTCCATCTCACCCTTCCACGCTTCTCCCCTCCCTCCCTTTGTCACTATAATTCTCTCACTCTCTCACTCCCTTTCTCTCCCACTCGATCTCACTCTCCTATCTGTCTCTCACTCTGTCCCTCCCTATTGATTCTTCGTCTCTTCTTCTTTTTTCTCTTTCTCCCTTTCTCCCCCTCCCTCCCTCTCCCACAATCTCACGCTATCAATCCCATGCCTTTCGTCTCTCTCTTCCTCCCTCACTAGCTCTCTCTTCTTTCTCTCTCTCTTTAACTTTCTCTCCCTCTCCCTCCCTCCCTATTCTTTTACTATTTTTTTATCTTCTCATTTTTATTCTCTCTTTCATT
>NW_018236816.1:0-237 GCF_001263595.1 Phalaenopsis equestris | reverse complement strand
CTTGGAAAGGCTCCATTCGTCGTCATGAAAGTAACTCCTCCTGAAGTTCAAGAGCCTGCTGCTGGGTTTGACTTGAACTGCCCCCAGGACTTTCCTGCTTATGAGAAAACGAAAACCGCCACCGCCCCAACGTCTGTTAAGTCAGTCGTCCTTTTGTCCGTCCGTTCAAGAATAGTTACACCTACCGCCGTTGGCTTTACTATTACTGTGCCCGTCGTACCTTCTGCTAAAGGAAAG
>NW_018236815.1:0-223 GCF_001263595.1 Phalaenopsis equestris | reverse complement strand
CAGCTGGCTCACAGCATTTTTCACGCAGCCGCACCGAACAGACAGTCAACTTCCCCGCAGCTGCTTCTCCACAGCTGCTTCCTGGGGCAGGGCGGGACGCGATTCCTGGGGCAGCGCAGCTGCAGCTGAAAAGCTAACAATCTGCAGCTGCGCCAAACAGACCCTAAGTGTACTAATTTTTATTTTATTTAATTATTTTAATTTAATTTAATTTAAGTTAATC
>NW_018236814.1:14708-15826 GCF_001263595.1 Phalaenopsis equestris | reverse complement strand
TGAGTACTTTTTATTAAAACTCAGAGAAGGTTATTGTTAGCACTTATTTGGGCCACTTACCCACTTCTTAAGTCAAATTATTTTTTTTGTAGCACTTAATGTATTCTTCAAACTTGATTCTACCCATAAATAGGGCAGGTAACTAGTTGTATCAAAGCCCATATAAATATAGGATATAATACGGGATCACCACTACAAAAAAATATACTCTTTTGACAACACTTAATTTATTTTATTTAGAGTTGCCAATTTTTAGCCTAAGATATTGTTTAGACCAAGTCAACCAAGAAACAAAAAAAAAAAAAAAAAAAAAAAAAAAAAAAAGGAAGACATCTCGGAAAAGCATAAGTTATAATGCACAAGCATAAGTAAACACAATAAAAAATATTAGAAAAAAAAAATAATATGATGAAAAGAAAGACCAATGCCACCGGGTGTCACAGTACACTTCAGAAGAAAGTATCAATAGGTAATCAAGCTCTGCCTTTATACTTTCTAGCCTAGTAAAATCAATGGTTTGATCTATGAATTTTATTGTCTTGTTTTTTTACTTTCATATTTGAGTAACTAATGAAGAAGGTAAAGTTATTTTAGATTTTGCTTTAGCGTTTGATTTTGTTATTACTAATACTTTATTCAAGAAAAGGGATGAACATCTTATTACTTATAAGAGTGGATCTAATAAAACACAAATTGATTATTTTCTTATGAGAAGAAGAGATTGTCGTGATTGTAAAGATTGTAAAGTTATTCCAAGTGAAAATTTAAATACCCAACATCGTTTATTAGTTTTAGATTTTAAGATTAAGAGTTGTAAAATAAAAAATACTAGGACTCATCATTGCAGAATTAGATGGAGAAACTTAAAAGATACAAATAAAATTAATTTTATGAGTAAAATTCAAGATTTCAAAATTTGGGATATTCATGAAGAAGCAAATGTGATGTAAGATAAAGTAACAAATACTATTAAACAAGTAGCAAAAGATGTGCTTGGAGAATCAAAAGAAAAAATATTTACAAATAAAAATAATTGGTGGTGGAATAAAAAATGTGCAAGAAAAGATAAAATATAAGAAGTTATGTTATAAAAATTGGTTAAAATGTAAAAGCTTAGA
>NW_018236814.1:6523-13571 GCF_001263595.1 Phalaenopsis equestris | reverse complement strand
AGATAAAGGCCTGGGAAGAATAGAGATCGAATGTAAGAAGTCATACGCAGGTAAATTCAAAGTCTCTTCAAAAGATTATTTTTTGCCGAGATGAGAATGATTAGGTGGATGAGTGGCTTTACACTTAGAGACAAAATGCGGAATGAATATATTCGTGATAGGGTTGGTGTAGCTCCTGTGACAGACAAAATTAGAGAAAGTCGTCTTAGATGGTTTGGTCATATTAAACGTCGACCATTAGATGATCCGATTAGGAGAGTAGATGTTTTAGATTCGACTTGTGTTAAGAAAGGCAGAGGTAGACCTAGGAAGACTTGGGCTTATTGTATTAAAAATGATCTTAATTTACTAGAACTAAATGAAAATATGATACTAAATAGGACGCAATGGAGAAAAAGGATTCATGTAGCCGACCCCACATAGTGGGATTAAGGCTTTGTTGTTGTTGTTGTTGTTGTTGTTGTTGTTGTTTTTTTACTTTCATATTCATTTTTGGTGTTGAACTTCATGTTCATAGAATTAGTTCTGAATGAGGTAGTGTGAAAGCCAATCCTTTATGTCCAAGGGCTGCTCACTCCGACCAAAACCACATTGTCATTTTGATTGACCGGAGTTGCCCTTGAGTAGTGTTTAGAGGAGCAAGAAAGGCTGAGGAAGTGGTTGAGGTGGTCAAAAGGATCAAATACGTTTGATTAGCTTGGGAGGGCAGGCCGATCATTTGGTCCACGTCAAATTGCTTTGTGTAGCTCCAAATGGAGCTAAGCAAGTTGTTGGTGCAACCAATTTGAATGATTTCAGGTTACATTAAACAATTTTGAAAAATTGGGCTCTGATTGGTCTATGCCGGCGAACATGAGTTAGCAATAGACAGCAGGCCTAGTCTAGGCATGCTAATTGGATCCCCAAATTGGTTTTAGTTTGATTGAATTTAATTTAATTTTAGTTTAAATAAATATAATATATTTAATTAGCAAGTCTATGATTATAAGTCAACTATTAATTTGCTTATACAAAGTATACACAAAGTTGGCGTTTTTCATAAGATATGTTGTGCTTCTAACCTATATATATATATATATTATCATTTATTATCATTTATTATACCCTTAAAAAAACTTCTTACTGATTAGATTATAAATGGCAAAAAAACAACACTTGAAATCATGTACGCAATGAAGCATAAAATGTAGCCTTCATATTATGTAAATTCATTCATGCATGCACAAGGCTTATTTTATTCAACACTGTATGGACGCGCCCTCATAGCAATTTTTTATTGCATCAGGACACCAGACACAAATTTACGTCCAGTGTCCAATCAAAATTACTCAAAAAATATAATAGATCTGACTAAAAAAAGTATGTATTATAGTGATTCTAATTAGAAATCGAATGTTCCGATACAATAATCATTCCCTCATTATAACATTGCCTCCCTACTCTTCCCCATTTCCATCAACCCTATTTTGCACCATCCTTGATAGACGAAATTTTATTTTTATTTTAATTTATGATTTTAAATTAAATTTTAAAAATAATTCTTTATAAATTGACGCAATTATCATGCTAGCGACGACGTTATCTCGTCAACAGTAAAGTCGTCAGAAACTGCCAATTTTGCTGAGGTCGCAACTTTGTACTGTGTGCTTTGAGAGCTGGGAACGTCAGTGGGGCCATTTAGTAAATTATTGTTCGTCACCCTTTTTAGCTGTTAAAAACAATTGTTAAGAAAACATGTCAGAAAAGTTTTAATATATTTTAGAAAGCATACCACTTATACCTTAACTTTAGTATTTTTTCATTACACATAGGTGATAAAATGTAAATAAGTTAAAAATATAAATATAAATAATAGCATTTTTTATATAACTTATATTTTAATATGTTATATTGTCTATCATATTTCATATAATTGAATCATTACACACACACACACACACACACACACATATATATAAATGGTGAGGGTGCTCAAATCCAATATTTTGAAATGCTTATAACCTATAAAATGCTTACATGACTGTATATCATCCCTACAATTATTTCTGTACAAATCTTAAAATCCTAAAATTCATGAGACAGAAAAGCTTAATTAAAAGGGGCCCACTAACGACTAACCAACAACCCATTTACTTGATCAGGTATAACTCCTAAACAGTGACTAGAGGCCGACATGGAGCAAACCATCCCAAGGGCAATCGGGCCGAGCAAAGGTATCAACATGCCTACCTTTGCAATCCAACTCAGAGAAAAAGTTCAATATCACCCGCTGTCACATCGAAGCTATTGAGACTGTTTGTCAGGGGCAAAATTGGCAATAACATAACTCAAGAACTTTATGACGGACCCCTAAAAAAAATAAGCTATTTTTTGTATTAAGCCGATTTACCATATGCTTGATAGTCTAATCTCATCCTACTAACAAGAGCTCCTCCTCTAGAGAGCACGAGTCGATGACGATAATCGAGCTAGCTCAAATCGTTTGGCAACATCGGGTCGACCAAAGCAATCTTATCAACCGTAAGACCATCAAAGGCCGACCGATAACTTTGATTCAACATTGTCAAATGAGCGGGTCTCTCTAAACCAAGGGCAAACGAGTTAAACCTGTAGAGTTCGAGGGTAGTAGAGTCATAGGTTCATACATGCAAAATACTTAAACTATCTTGTAATGTCTTCATTAAAGCAAAGACAGATATATAACTTCACAGGTTATACCCCTTCTTCTAGAAGATCATTTTATGAGAAAGAACTAATCGATGAGACTGGTTACTGCTCATTACAATCCATTTTTTGTCTCTCTCTCTCTTGTCATACTCTCTATTCATTGAACGTGATTCACAAATATATCATGATTCAACAAATAGTTGTTTTTTTTTTTGTCGAATTAGGTGGATTGATAAGTAAATTTATGAAGAAAATTATTTTATTGTGGTTAATTAAATTAAATCAAACTAAATTAAATGATGTTAAAATTTTAGTTTACAAAACATTTAATGGACTAGAAAAAAATCCGATCACCTAAACTCAATTTAAAAAAAGAGACATGTACATTATATTGGACAATTTTTATGTATTCACATATTTGGCACTTAAATTGTATATTTATTTGTATTTTGACCTTTCAAAAATTTTATATCATATAAAAACATTATTATTTTAAATTTATAAAAATATATTATATTTTCTCATGCACAGATTAGGTGACATAATTAAGAGTTTAAATTTAGAAGTTATATATGTAAATACATAGGATTCAAGTGATGTGTATGTAAATCTTCCAAAGCAAAAAAATAAAAAATAATAATAAAAAAATCTGCCATAAAACATGCGGCCATGCAGAAAACGTCAAAAAGAAAATCAAAAAAATAAAAGGCAGCGGTCGGCCATTTAGATAAAGCCATAAATAAATAAATAAACAAAATCAAAGGTCTTTTCGATCCATGTGATTAGTTCATGTGGTGAGGGCTGTCAAAAAGTAACCAAACAAGAATAAGAAATGGTCGGGTTGTGTGCGATTAATTTTGGTTCAAAATAATTAAATAATTAAAAAAATTATAATTATAATATGTTTATATTAAAATTTTATGATAATATAATAGAAAAGTTTAAATATGAAATTCCATCAAACTATTATTAAAAAAAATTATTATAAAGTGTTTAAAAATTTTATAAACTCATTAACGAGTGGATCCCACGATATAAGTGGTAAAATAAACCTTAATTTCATTATTTCAGTCGCATTCTTCGACTTCTTCATTTTTGTCATTCTTCGTTGCTCTCCTGAGCTCGAGGAGAGAGGCGTGGGCAATGGCTGAGGGGCGAGCAAGCGTGCGGGACCACATGACTTTGAGATCTCATTTCTTTCCTTTCTATCTCGATAGATCTATTTTCATTTCTTTGTTGTTTCGAGGGAAGAAAGATCTTGCAGTTTGCTGTGGCTTCTCAATTTTTCTGATTTGCCTTCTTCTGAGTCATATTTTTCTAAAAAAAAATTAATGAGATTGGAGGTTAGACATTATTGGTATTTGGTAATATGACATTCATCTTTTGATGGCTTGTCGATTAAGAGTAGGCTATTTTCATTGGTGTTTTCTTTTTTAGGGGTCATCATTTTCTACAATTCTTCATAGCTTCTAAGTACTAAAGATTTTATGTTTCATATATTCGGTTTTTATTTTGCTTTCCTTTAAAAGTACCACTTTCTTAATTCTTTCCACATTCTATTAAGTTCTAAAGTTTGAAAGATTTTATGTTATGCAAATTTTTTTATCTGTTATATTGTTTGCAAATATAACATATTAAAAAAAAAAAGAAATGCAACTGTGATATTTTTCTGTTTGTAAGCTTATGCTTCTACTTTTGCTTCTTAATCAATGATTTTTTAAAAATGAAATCTCATGCTCCAATTTTTCTCAGTTAAATACATAACATATTTATGATATTGCTTATGTAATTTTTTATTTATGTACATCTTATTTTAAAGATGTGACACTTTTTTATCTGCAAATGCATAAATGTTGAAGTGATCAATGACTCATTAGCAAATGTTGTAGTTGATTCATAAATAATTGTTGGCTCATTAGCAAATATTGCAGTTAATTCATTTACATACATAACATAAATGGCCGTTGATTCATAATTGTCAATGAATATGATTAAAAATATATATATATACTACAGTCAATCAACTAACCCTTAAAATCTTATTAAAAGTTTATAATAGGGGTTGATTCGTTAGTAGATGTTATTTTATTTTGTAAACAAAAAATATCTGACAATTTATTTTATTAGTATCTATAAATAAAACTTATGTTAGCAATATTTCAGTTACTGTTTACAAGAATCAAAATGGGTGACATCCAATTTTATTAGCATACTAGCATGGATCCTCTTACATTTGTTATTACGTTCATAACTTATTATTTTGTTGTTTAGGTAAATTTATCCAATTTTCTGTAAGTTATTACATATTGAATGTTGGTAAGCTATTAATTTAGAATAAAATTTTTATGTCTGACCACTGATTCTGTTTGATAAGTGATAACAGTGGTTACATTTATAACATGAATTCTCTTGCAGTTGCCAACTTGTTTGTTCGTTACAATTTAATATTGTGAAATTGAATGAAATTTCAAATGATAATTACATAAGTTGTGCATGACTTGTGTTATTACTGATTTCAGATGTGGGCCATGTGGTGCAATCTTATTTTGTCAATTGATAACATATTTTCTTTTTACAAAACAAGAGTGATGAAACTTTTAACTTATATACATGTAATTTTTGTCATGCTAACGAATTTGTCTCATTGAGATGTTTTATTATAGCTAGCATTTGCATAAGTTTATTAGTTGTAGCTTTGTGATAATATATTTTTGTGTTTAGGTATTTACAATTTCAACATTTGAACAATCTTATTCTGCATCAGCTAGCAAACAATTGTCAATTGCAATGAAAAATGAAATTGATAATTCTCATGATCTGTCTCAATCTGTTGAAGTGACTGTCAGAAGTACCTATTACTTAAATGCATGCTAAGAAAGACAGGAATAGATAATCAACTGTTAGGGAGAATTTTGTAGATATTAAATCCAATTTCAAGTATATTGAAGTATCGTATGTTCAATGCATTTTCTGTGAGGTCAAAGTTTACAAACTAAAATTAGACACAACTAGAAAAGATAAAAAGTATTATATTCTTTATTTTTTTAGATTATTTAATGTTAATTATCTACACTAACCTTAGAAAATTATTCTCATTCTTTTAGCTCACAAAAAGCAAGTTTAACAGTGTCTACTTAGTTTAATATTACTGGGATATGAGATCGGTTCGGTCTTGTATTTTTAAAAAATTAAAATACTATTTTGTCTAAATTATATATGTATTAAATTAAATTAAAACGGGTGTTAGGATATCCATCCTAGCAGCCAACAACTTCACAAATCTTCAACTTTTTAGTGCCAACATCTATAGAATAACGTGAATACTCTAATTGTTCCTTCATCGCTATTCCGAGTCATAATGGATCACAACCAATTTTAGCAATTCATTTGACCAGTATGAAAATTAAATTAAGCTTTGAAGAATACTCATCACATTGATGTTTAAAAATCATTTCTATAAGCATCTTAACATCCTACACAGCCGACTGATTCATCACAAAAGAAAGGCAAGAAAGATCTACTCACAATGCAAGAAGAAAACACCACAAATTATCATCTAATAGCAAAGCAATTCCACTAGAATTGTGTTTACAATTAGTACAAGAAAATATGAAACACAATACTTAGAGATTAAAAATTCATCCCCAAAATGTCTCCAAGTGCCCCCTAAAATGATGAGTATATGCCCTTATAGATTCCTCTCCAATCTCTTTAAGAAAGTAGAAAATACAAAACCCTAACTCTACACTTTAACTCCTTTACCTTATTGGACTGCCCAAGGCTTCATAATGTTAAAAAGTGCTCCCTCGAACTACTACGATACCTCCTTTAACTCTCAAAGTCGTGCTGAAATAACTACATAAACTCTCCACTTAGTTTCTAGCGCCACTAGGCCGATGCTTATACATGACTGGGTATTTTATGGTACCTATAAACCCAGTAAGATGGCACCAAGGTGCTTTGGTGGAGCACCTTGGAGCCCAAAGGCTAGCACCTAGGGGTCAGTATGTTGGTCCCCAATTTGCTCCGTTTCACCTTTTCCTTGCTCCATTTCAGCTTCGCTTCGCTCCTTGTGCCCTACCTGTTATACCTATAATAAACACATAAAAATGTCTTTCTTTAAAGTGCAATTTCATCTATAAACAGGACCAAAAAGTAAAGGAATTTAAGCATACATTTTTATATATTACTCAACTTAGCTTCATCAAAGATAAACTGACCTCTAGCAATAACATTCTGGTTGGGAAAACCCTCAAATATTTCTATTTTAATTCTCTATATCACTTTAATGCTCAAATTAATACTGTATAGTCCACTGATAGCTTAATTATACACAATGACTTATTCATAAGGTTGACCGTAAGAATTATATATATATATA
>NW_018236814.1:0-6460 GCF_001263595.1 Phalaenopsis equestris | reverse complement strand
TATATGAATCAACTGCAATATTTGCTAATGAACCAACTACCATTTATGAATCAACTATAGTATTTCAACATTTATGCATTTGTATATCAAATAAGTCACATCTTTATAATAAGATTTACATAAATCAAAATTACAGAAGCAACATTAGAAGTATGTTATCTATGTAAATGAGACAAATAAGAGCATGAGATTTCTTCTTTAAAAAATCATAGAATAAGCAGAAGCAGAAGCATCGAAAGCTTACAAACAACAAATTATCACTGTTACATTTCTTTTGTTTCCTTGTATGTTATATTTGTAAGCAATATAACATATAAAAAACTTGTATAGCATAGAATCTTTTAAATGTTGAAACTTAAAGGAATGAGGGAAGAATTAAGAAAGTGGCACATTTAAAGGAAAGCAAAAGAAAAATCTAGTCTCTAAAATATGAAAATGTTAGAAGTTAAATGTCATAAAGAGCTAAAGAAAGTGAATAACCTAAAAAAAAAAATTCAATGAAAATAGCCCACTCTCTAAACAACAAGCTATCAAAAGAAAAAAGTCATATTACCAGATAGCAATGATACCTTACCTCTAATCTCACAGACCACATTTTTTTAAAGAAAAATATGACTTAGAAGAAGGCAAATTTGAGAGAGAGAAACCCTAGCAAGCTGTAAGACCATTTTTCCCTCGGAATGACAAGGGAATGAAAATAGATCTATCAAGATGGAAAAGAAAGAATGGAGATCCCAAAGTCTCGCGGTATCACACACCTGCTAGCCCCTCAGTGTTAGCTAGTGTTCGCACATTCAAAACTTCAGTTCTTCGGAATGGGTCGTTCAGAGTATGCTCATATTAGCAGTCAACAAAAGAAGTCATTTTAATTCATCCATACTATCACACATACAGGACTACAAAAACATACACAAAGCATGCATTGATAAACATGCTTATCTTATTTACCAGAGCTCATACACACAGTCTTTGCCTCTTCAACACTCTTAATTAATTACCTCCATAATTTTACCCATTTTCCTCACCATATTCTGCTTCGCCCCCGAAACCCCCACCGTCCCATCACGCGCAGCAGCGACGACGACTGCCATAGAGCCAAGGTCCTTATTCTCCGTAGCCCATATGCGATCGCCATATATGGCAACATTGCGATCCTTTTGTAGTACAAGGATATAGTGTCCATCTATTCCAAAGGTGTAGCTCTCCCATATGGCCCTATCCAGATAGTTGTAGATGACGAGATTTCCGTCTTGCTGCAAGACGAGGTAGCAGCTCAAACTGAAACCGTCGGTTCCCGAAGCCCAAACCGCTTTCTTAGAGTGATAGAGAACGAGGTTACAGTCATCCTGGATGATGAATTCTAAGTTACCACTTTTCAGCGATTTACCTCCTTCGAGACGCTCTCCAGAGAGCAAGTAATTGTCCGTCTGAGCTGAGGATGGTTTGGCCAGAAGGATTGTGAGGGCTGCGGCGAAGAGAAGGGACTTAATCATTGGGGAGAGAACCATGGTTGGTTAATCAGGAGGTTTTCTTGTATGGTTTAAATTTCCTGTGGGCTGAAGTCTCAATTTATAATGCTTCGGCATTATCTGGAAGGATAAAAAAAATAAATAAATAAAGTAAAAATGAAAAAAAAAGTATAACAAACAATCGACAACGGTAAAAGTGAAAAGTGTGAAACGTACCGAGCAAAAGAAAATCATGTCAAATCCAGCACATGATTGTTATACACGTGTTGTTTTTTTTTTTGGCTGCAAGCCGCGTCTCACTAGTGTGCGTCAATTTTTATTTATGATTTATTAGAAGATGCACAAAGTTAATTTCTAAAGTAAATTTATTATAATGCTTTGCATAAAAATTTATAAATGCCACTAGCTCTAATGTAAGCGACCTGTTAGGAAAAAATTCTCAATCTATTGTGTATATTTCTGCCTAATTAAAATTGATTCGGGGCGTAAAAGAGTCGAGTTGAGGTCGAGCTCGAACAACTTTCGACTTGAGTTTGAGCTCGATTAATTTATCAAGCTTGAGCTTAAGCTTACAAGTTCAAGCCGGCTGTCTCATGAGCCAGATTGTTTGTCGTAAATAAGAGAAAATAATATTAATTTAATATAGTGTTATAATAAAATGATAAATATACCAAGCTATTATGAGATAAATAATAAGACATCATTTAATATAGAATAGAAAATATTATTTTTTAATTTTTTTAAATATTTTTAAGATTAAATCTTCAAATTTAATATACTTTGAATATATTTTTTATTAACATTTTTTTAAACTTACAAGCTCACGAGCTAACGAGACGAGTTGGGGCTAGTTTGAACTTGGTTTGTTAGCTCATCGAGCCGAGCTAGAGCTAGCTTACGAGTCGGCTTGACTTACTTACAACCCTAAAAATGATTAATATGATTGCACATCACTTTAAATTATAAATCATAAATATGATGTACTAAAAATATGTTTGCATTTAATGAATTCTTATAATTTTGAAGTAGGATGGCATGCACTCAAAAATTTTATATTGATGCATGTAATTAATCTGTTAAATTTTGAGCTCAGACATTCAACAGTGAAAATGAAATGGGATTAAAAAAGGTTATAGTATTTGTTTTCAAATGATTTACTATGATAACAAATATAGATATGGTGATGCAATTGAACACATATAAGAATTAAAAAAGGACCTTAAATTTTTATATTATGATCATTTGAATAGATTAGATGGTAAAGAAGAAACTCTCATACAAGGGAAAGTGTCAGCAAATGTATTTACTATGATAACATATGTAATTAGGTTGATAAATGTAAGCCCACATGAAGGCAAAATGTTCCTCAAATTAGTATATTTATAATGACCTGCATAGGTAGGGACCAAAGGTAAGCCTTTATAGAGGCAAAAAAATTTATAATATGTAGACTTTAGGCTAGATTATTAATCCTAGAATACATAAGTGTATAAAAATCATTCATGACCTCTATAATGTGACATAATGTGTTTTGTTGAAGCTCTCAACTTCGATTTTTGTAGCCTATAGATGCTATCACAGCTTGTGCAGCTCCCAACTCCAATCTCTAGGGCCTATAGATGTTATCTGAAGTACCACTATGGGCTACGTAACTAATTATTGTCTGCGTGATCCACAACTCATGCAGCTCTCAACTCCGGCTTCTGTGGTCTATAGACATTATCACGACTCACCACTATGACCTATGTGACCAACTATGACCTGTGTGGTTCATAATTGATGCAAATCTTAACTCTGACCTCTGCAACCTATGAACATTGTCGCAGTTTTTGCAGCTTCCTAATACGGCCTTTGTGGCCAACCGACACTCTTGAAGCAACCAAGTACGACCCATATGACAACTACTATCATTACTTTCAACTACAACCTCTATGACTAGCTGACGCTACAACCATCATCCATAATATTTACAGTGGATTATTGTCTTCAAAGCAATTGATTATGGTCTTCACGGTTTATTATGACTATTACTACTAAAATATCTTTGAACATCAATTTTCTGACTTCATTTTTCTTAATTCAGGAGAAGAGTTGATCTATCCACTAACAATTATAGTGAGTTATTTCAACTGCGCTAGACCACGTGATTTTTTTTTTACTTTTTATGGTTTTTCACGTAAAAATTTTTAGTGTTTCCACCTATCACTTTAATTACCTAAGATTGTACTGCTTTTTTGTGCAACATTATGACACTTAATAACTACTCTACCGCCTAAGACCTTCCCGCACGCTCATTTAACTTTTGAAATATTATTATAATGAAATATATCTTTTTTATGATAGGGAGGAATTGAGAAATAAATTTTAGGAGCTTTTACATATATGACACCCAAAATTTTCATGTTTACTTATCACACCTAAATTTTCATAGTTACAAACATTATATGAAAAGTAATTTATTATCATCTTTTAATAGCCCTATTCAAAAATCTAGATGTGAGAAGTAAATCCTTATTGCTGACAGTTTAATTTTTTTGAAATTATAAGACCAATCTTGTTACTAATATCGGGAAGATAATAAAATGTAAATAAAAATTAGTTAAATTAAATTATTCTGTAGATACCTTTAATGATTGTTTAGATAGATTAAATTATTCTGTAGATTGTCCCTCTAAATAGTTGTCCCACCTTTTCATCAATTAAAGTAATGCATGATAATGAGGACAATGATGGAGAAAGGATTTAAATATCCATATTGTACGAATTGCTACGATTTATATGCAAATTGGGCCTGCTGCTTGGGCCCTTTTTATGGCATCGTGGCATGCTGTCAACCGTTCGTAGCAAACCACTACGTTTCGTACTTCCAAGATTAGGGTGATTAGAATTATAATGCAACAAAAAAGGAAAAAGTTTGATGACATATATAAATTAAAAGAAAATTTTATATGCATGCCATAATATTTTTATACATTTTTATTTAATATTTAAAATTTAAGATCAGTATTTATAATATATGGATATCATAAATTTATGTAAAAAAAATATTTTATATTAATGGAAGATTTGGCCTTGCACAATAGATAATAAAAAAATAATACGTGGAGAAATCAATTTTTTTTTCTTGGAAAATCCTGGAAAAGAAAAAAAATCATGGACCTAACCTGACACAATAAATCCACTATGTAAGTGTAAATGACTCTTTGTTCGTGAACAGCTTATGTTCAGCTCGCTAAGCAAATTTATGTTTCGCTCGCTAAGAAAATGGGTCGAACATAAATACATTTTTTGAGCTTGAAATATAAACGAGCCAAACACTAGCTGAGTCTAGGCTCACTCGTGTTTGACTCGTTTACAACCCTACTGGTGAAGCCATAGATCAATTTGGGTAGATCCTCTCCTTGAGTGGATTTGGTGGTCACATTGGTCCCTAAGGTCTTCAGGCAAGATTTAAGGTTTCATACTAATTTTAGAGTACATAGAGGTTCAAGTTGATCTAAGTACTATAGAGCATGTCTAGTCTTTGGTAGTAACCTTGGGTTCACCAAAGGTATGTCCAACCTTTATCGGTTAATTTAAGATTCTCAGCTGGTCTAAACCCTAAACCAACTCAACCAAGGGTTGGGGGCCTGAGCTTGCATTGGTAAGGTCCAGACATAACCCTAGTTTAGGGTGACGTATAGAGGGGTGGAATGAGCCCTCACAAAAGTGAGGTCCACACCAACATAAAAAAAAAATTATTAAAAATAAAAATCCGGTAATATCATAGGATTATAATTAAAAGTTATCTTGTTCCAATTCTTTTTATCTTTTACAGAACTCACTCAACCCATTATATGAGAACATGTTTATTTTTTTTTTATGTTATCATTTTTTGGATTCCCTCTCCTGCAAGTATAAAATTTCTCTAACACAACGACCGTTTATATACGCGACAATTTTTGAACCTGTAGGTTATCAAGAAATTAAAAAAACCGATGGTCAAGGACCATCAAAAAGCTATTAGCAAGTCTTAATACATCTAATTGAAATTCAAGGATCTTAATGCCGCCATTCATTAGATTAGCAACAAGCAAAAACATAACGACCTTTTGATAGTCAGAAAAGCTTTGGTTTATTATCAACCGACAATTTTTTATAATTTACTGACAGTCTTTTACAGTCGAAAATAGCCTGAATTCCTGTAGTGCCTCAATGTGTCCTCGCGAACTAGGTGACAAACTCTAAATATCAACACGTGTGGTGTAGTCTCTGTCTCATTGTGGCACCCTAATCATCTAGAATACAATATTATAAAATATTCATAACATATACTTCATCAGCAAATCAAGTGGAACAATGATAAACAACATATGACTGCCTAGAATTACTTATGTTATTAGTTGCAATAACTATTACCATATAAGAAATATACATATCGATGAGCCAAATTTGTTCATTCGAATGGTAGGCATGCTCTCCTATACTATGGAATGATTATCATCCAAGGTCCTGATTGCTGCTGCTATAGTCATGCTCCTGTGAGTCCGAAAGTGGACTAAGGGATGGTCTTTGGTGTGCAAATCAAGCTTTTTTTTTTTATTGTCTACATTTATTGCATTGTCCTAATTGCATTCGAATTCATACTTCATATTTATTACATCAAATTAGCATTAGAGCATATGGTTGCACCATCATATCAATGATAAGTAGGGCAGCACTTGGGCAATATTTTCATAAAATCAAATCCTTAAAAATGTTTTAAATTAGGTGAAAGGACATGAAAATATTTTGGAAGAATTACATACATACCACTCAATTCCTAAGCATTTAAATAGCTAACACTTAAATTTCAATTTTTACAAATATACCATTTTACATATGCATGAAAAAGATGTATTTCACTTTTTAAAACTGAAATTAATAGTATTTTTTATGTTATATGAAAGATTTGAGTGGTGTAAATGTTAAAATTATTTTTTGGTGTTAGATATGTAAATACATAGGAATTA
>NW_018236813.1:0-354 GCF_001263595.1 Phalaenopsis equestris | reverse complement strand
TTTTTCTATTTAAATGCGCGGCGCTGACTGTATCCCAGGCAGCTCTGAAAGCATGCATGGCACGCTCTGGTTGGACTTTGCCATCCATATAGCCACTGAACTCGGCCTGCTGTTTATGTCTCGAAGTGCTGTCCGGCTTGATCTCCCCCGTCCATTTGATACACGCTCGATCGAACGGCTCCCCGTCATCATCCCGTGACCGTCCACACTAAAACTATAACATCTCAGCCTAGACTCAACCAAATCACCTTGAATTTGATCCTATGGATACGTCTAAGTGAGACAAACTTATCCATATGGTAATCATGCAATTATATTAAAATGGAGAATCAAAACAGGCTCGGGAGGAGGAGA
>NW_018236812.1:0-1379 GCF_001263595.1 Phalaenopsis equestris | reverse complement strand
ATCAACTTTGATAGTTTCTTTCCCATAAGTAAGAGTAGTCACCAGATGTTCATAAGTAGAAGGTAACAAACACAACAAAATCATTACTCGGACTTCGTTCTCAATACTCACATCAAGCCATGATAAATTTATGATTATTTGATTGAAGTCATTCACATGCTGCGTCAGATCAGAACCTTCTTGCATCTTCAGCCCATACAACTTTTGCTATAAATACAATTTATTTGTTACCTTCTTGCATCTTCAGCCCATACAACTTTTGCTACAAATACAATTTATTTATTAGAGATTTAGACATAAACCGAGTTTCCAATTTCTTCCATACCTTCTATGAAGATTTTTGATTCGTCACGTGATATATAACCTTATCTGTCAGACAAAAGCGTATGGTTGCTGCCGCTCATTATTGCAATTCTTCACAATCTTCATCCTCCATGACATCTGGTTTTTTTGCACGCAAATCTTTCAAGATTCCTTGCTATGCCAACAAAACCTTTACACTGGTTTTGTCACAATCCGAAGTTATCAGTTCAATCAAACTTCATCATTTCGAATTTTGCACCAAAAATTGCCATTAAAAATATCTCGTGCCGCGAATTTCTCTTGCTAATTCCTCGTGAATTGCTCGCCCAAATTCTTTGTACAAAACTGATCATCGCAGCAGAACCGTCGCACGATCTGCAGCCTGTCGCGGAACTCTGCCTGTCGCGGAAGAAGCCCGCGCCAAACTCCACTGCAGAATTCGTCGAACCAAACCTGCACGTCTGCTCGTGTCGTGCTTTAATCTTGCCGAATTGCTTTGCGTGGCGGTCTGAACTGTTGCGAACCTCTTTGCGTCGCGAATCCTTCTCGCTGAATTCGTGAATTCTGTGATTCTTATGATTTTCCTCTGAGTAACATCACCTAAGACCTTCGCGATTTCCCCCTTTTGTTGCGATTCGCTTGGTCGCACGAACTCCAACTGGACGCATAACTTCCTCTACGAATCTGCTTCGCAGAGCCTAGTCGCGCGTGAAGCCTGCTGCACTCTTGGCCTCCGACCTTCCCTAATGGAACTTCTATGTGGAATTCACTGAGACTGTCGAAATCCTTGCTCCTTGGTTGTCGTTCGAAGCCCTAGACGAACTAGCCGAACTCCTTTGCCAAAATCTTCTTCGTCCTTGCGCCGAAATTCTCTTTTGCCTTGAACCTCGCTCTAATACCGCTTGTTGAGAAATTTAAGACAAAGAAACAAAAATCTAGAAAAAGCACAGAAAGATTTAATGAGATTCAACAAAGATGCTTACGTCCTCGAGAGCAGAGCGACGATTTTCTTTTAACTCAAAAAAAGAGTACAAAATACCATGCCTAGGGTTACAAACAATCATATATATATATAT
>NW_018236811.1:0-484 GCF_001263595.1 Phalaenopsis equestris | reverse complement strand
GCAAAAATTTGGAATTTGGACAAAATCAATAGAGCGCGCCGACGGCGCCCTTGACGCCACTGACGGCACCCTCGACACCGCCCTCGATCCCCCCGATGTCACCGACGGCAAGATTTTCCCGAGACTTAGGATTTTAATTCCAATTAAGCGTGCCGACGGCACCATCGACCTTATCGACGGCGAGATCATGAAAAACACCTTTAACCACAATTCTAACCAGTCAACCGCCACTATTCATCATCAACTGCCACTATTCATCATCCCCTTCCTCCTAAAAACGTCATTTTTGACCTAGGGCTTGAGAGATCTTAGATTAGGAGGCAATTTCAAGGCTTTTTGACACCTGGTTTGATCATATCTAGGTAAGAGCTTCACTCCAATCTAAAAATATTTGATTTCCACCACAAATTTCTCCCACATTGAGAAGATCCGAAAATTTTGGGAATATAAAAAAAATTTTGGAAGAGATTCATGGATCTTATTG
>NW_018236810.1:0-904 GCF_001263595.1 Phalaenopsis equestris | reverse complement strand
AACTCCATTTTATTTTTAGAAAATACCTCTGATCAAAGAGAACTAAAAAAAAAAAAGTTTTTATAATACTTTGAGTTATATTTTGTTTTTTTAAAATTATTTAATTGCCAAAAGTGTTATTTATCTTTAAAAATCAGCTTAAGTTACCAAATGAACTCAAAATGCTTTAAAATTTTTATGGTGAGTTCTCTGGATCCTAAAAAGCAGTGGAGATTAAAAATCAAGTCATTTTGTTGTTTTTATTTTTTAAAGTTAATTATTTTTTGATTTAGGGTTTGTGAAGATTAGGTGTATTTTTAATGACTTAACTCATGACAAATTCTAAGGGTTCTCAAGTCATAGTAAACCTTCCAAAATTTTCTTGGATTTTTTTAAGCAACATGCTAATTTCCATTATTAATTTAAGACAATAATGCATATAAACTTGAAAAATATGATTCTCTTTCTAGGGACCTCCTCTGACTTTAGAAAATTCAGCAAATGTTTGCTAAGATAGAAGCAACAACCTACTAAAATTTCAAGCCATGTTGATATTACCACATGCATGGACAATCAAAACATCCAAATCAGTATTTAATTAATTAAAAATAAAATGTGCATCACATGAACTTAAAATTATTTCCACATTATTCTCCTCTGTTCACTGAGCAAGAGGGTATTTTTATTTTATTTTTTTTATTTTTCTACACTAAGATATGAATTTTTTAAGTTAGGGGTTATTTTCTGAATTAATTAAAACCCTATTTATCAATTTAAACGCGCGGCGCCACCTCAACTTACGACGGCTCCGAAGCTCCACGCGGCGCGCTCCCATTTAATGCCACCATCTACCTTAGCGTTGACTCGGCCCGTGGCTTATGTTCCGAAGCGTTGTCCGGCTTAATCTTGGTCATCCGTCCAATAC
>NW_018236809.1:0-1496 GCF_001263595.1 Phalaenopsis equestris | reverse complement strand
AAATTATCGGATCAATTTTTGAAAAGCCATGAATTAGAAGTATCGAACTGATTCGACAAGAAAATTGAAATTATAGGATCAATTTTGGATCAATTTTTGAAAAGTCAAAAGCCATGAATTAGAAGTATCGAACTGATTCGACAAGAAAATTGAAATTATAGGATCAATTTTTGAAAAGTCATGAATCAGAAGTATCAGACTGATTCAATAAAAAAATTGAAATTATTGGATCAATTTTTTTTAAAGTTATGAATCAGAAGTATCAAACTGATTCGATAAAAAAATTGAAATTATTGGATTAATTTTTTTTTTAAAGCTGTGAATCAGAAGTATCGAATTGATTTGAGAAAAAATTGAAATTATTTGATCAATTTTTTTTTAAAGTTATAAATCAGAAGTATCGAACTGATTTGAAAAAAAAATTGAAATTATTGGATCAATTTTTGAAAAGTTATGAATCAGAAGTATCGAACTGATTCAATAATAATAAAAAAATTGAAATTATTGGATCGATTTTTGAAAAGTTATGAATCAGAAGTATCGAACTGATTCGATGAAAAAATTGAAATTATAGGATCAATTTTGAAAAGTAGTAAATCAGAGTTATTAGATTGATTTAAAACATCCTGTGTTTCAGAAAGCATAATGTGTAGAAATTTATGTTATTTTGGAAAAAATTTGCAAAATTTATAAAAATTTGCAAATTTGGAAAAAATTTGCAAAATTTATTTGCAAGTATCATATAAAGTTTGTGACTCCATAGGGATATTACGAAAAAAAAATTGTGTATAACGTGCAATTTTGTGAGGATATAGACCGAACGGGGTCATACTGCACAAACAAGGAATCTCAAAATTGAGAAAACTTATTCGGCAAATTTAATTTTTTTTGTTTTGTTCTGTTCATTGTTACGAACCAATGCATAGTTCAACACAGTCATTTTTACAATATATCATGTACATATCTCAAAGATAGAAAGTACATTATGCTATACACATAACTAGTACATCTATGAGTACATAATATAAAGTACAAAACAAGCTGTTTTCATATCGCTGTCCGCATATTTATACATCTGCATGCCTGCCAATAGAAGATCTTCTCGCAAACTGTGTTATGAGTTACTAAACAAGCTGACCTTCTAAGCTGTTATTCTGGGATGGCCTAGTGGTGCAACGAGTTTATAACTCATATGGTTGCAACTCTTCAAGTTCCAGATCTGGCTGAAATCCGTATGGAGTTTTGTCATCACTCATCCTTCTGAAAGTTATAGACACTCGACGGTGTCGGACTCCCGGAATGCAATGTTTCGTCATATCGGCTCTGTTTCCTTTCAGAACTAGAACGGACCCTCTTGGTAAAGAAATTTCAACAGATCCCCGGAATTCACCTGGACCGATTATCTCTATATCTGTTCCGAACAGTATACTGCTCTCTGATATGAGGGAGATCGTACAGAATGGACGAAAAAAATCGTGATGGTCAATATGCGGAGG
>NW_018236808.1:0-2037 GCF_001263595.1 Phalaenopsis equestris | reverse complement strand
TCATCAATTTTGGGCTTAAGGAAATTAAATTATCACCCTTTTAGGTTAAACCCCTCACTTAAGACAACTTTTGAGATTAGTTGGCTTCCAAGTCATGAAGATTGGGGGAAGTTATTTCCTGTTAATATTGTACAAAGGTGGAGGGTAAGTTTCTACCTTATAATCTCATTGTATTTCAACCATCCAAACACATTTATCAGGATCAAAGTTACCCATTTATCGCTGGTTAACCCTAAATTTTAATTAAGGCACCAAAGTCCAAAATGACTATCTTGCCCTTGGGGGACTTCACCTCATAACTCTTTAAACACAACTCAAATGACTTTGAGGGTTGAAAGTGTTATGTCCATGAGGTAATTAAAATGCTAGAGGAGGATATGTTGACCTCTCATAATTATTTATAATTAGAAAATAAGAATTTCAAAAGTTAATTTATTTAATTATCCAAAAAAAAAAATTTATGAAAAATTTGTTAGAGGTTTTTTAAGGTCAGAGAAACACTTAGACAAAATTTCATGATTTTTTGAATCAAATTTCTATTATTATTATTTTATTTTTGATCAATTTTCATGATTTATCTAAATAGAAAATAGCGTTTTAATTTCAAAAATTATTTTTATACTTTTATTAGACTCCTCTGAGTTTAGAAAACTTAGAGAATTAAATATTGTATTTTTGTGATTTTTAATTTATTTAATATAATTATTTTAGTGAGAAAATATGAAAAAAATCTTTTTTAAGACTTTAAAATTTATTTAACTTTCATAAGTGACTGGGGGTTTTGTTTTACTTGCTTATGTTTTCTGACGCTTTATTTGATTTTCTTCATACCAGATTTTATCTCGATTCACTTTGCTTATACTTTTGGACGATCTTGTACCGCATTTTCTTAGCAATTTAATTAAATTCTTGAAATTTGAATTTTCTGCAAGTATACTATGCTTAAAATACTATCTATGCAGAGGTAGCAGATTCCCATGTACACATTTATTTATTGTAATCTCATTATTTTATTTTAAAGCATTTCTTTATTTTTGCATTTATATGTGTTGTCAGACCTTTTAGGATAGAGAAGAGAAGTCAGTTTACATAGGGTGGATCACTATAAAGTTGAACACAAACCTTTTAATTAATTGGATTAATAATGATCAAAATTAAAGATATAAAACATAACATACATAATCCCGGAGATGCTACTACGAGGTACTTAGAGCTATAATGGACAAAGGACAAAGATCTATAATAGCAAAGCATATCTACATCAACCAAATCTTTTTCTTAGTTTAAATAACATATGCCATAGGACTTTGAGGTGGTCCACCTAGTGCTACATTAATCCTCACTTTAACGTTTAAGCTTTTGCACATCATGCAATATAAGCCCTAACTCGCTTTAGGATTCCAAGGTCGTTATTTGATATGATGTAAATCCTCATATCTCCTAGGTCTTCTGCATAATTGGATATTATGTAAGTGTAAATCCTATAATTAATAATTGACAGGATTGAAATTTAAATGAATTTTCTTCTAAAATTTAAAGCCCAACAATAGAATAGTATGGGAAGTCATCGATGTTTGCCTCTATTTCATGACATCCCTAGTCCTCACTCATTTGACTTCAAAAATAGCTGCTCCCGATTGATCCACTCCTACTTGACTTTCTGTGTCCTACCGCGAAAACTTGAATGTCGAATTCTTGAAGACTAGTGCCTCTGATTTAGATCGAGAGTTTATTAAGTGATTTCAATTACTTAAGATGTAATTAACTATAAAAGATTGTCTCTATGGGAAACTTTAGAACCCAGGCAAAATAAACCCTATCTAATCTTTATATTATAAAGGGGAATTTGTCTGTCAAAATAAATGGTTCGCAGACCAAACGAATGTCATAAATTTATTAGTGTATTTAATCGAGTATCATTATCAAGTAATGTGTCTATTCCTCATGATAGATGCACCACTTGCGGTGTTGTGCTCTTTTTCTTAAACTATTAAATGAATGAGATCCATATGATCTCATTTTTCAAATTATATATAT
>NW_018236807.1:0-758 GCF_001263595.1 Phalaenopsis equestris | reverse complement strand
CTTCAAATGGATAAATTGGTCTCCCTCATTAAGAACAGTGTATAGGACTTCCTTTCTGCAAAGAAGCCATATTTTACTGTTAGTGCTTATAAAAAGCTGAAAACCAGGGAATTTCCTCACAAATTTGTTAACATTTTAGAGACCATTGGTTCAAGTAGAGCAATGATCCAAGGTTTATACATCCTATTGAGAGCAAGGATTCTGTTAAGGGATTTAGGATGTGCAAGTCCCCTAACATTCCAACATATAAGATTCATTAACCAATAGAGGTGGATTTTCCTCTTCTCTTAGTTCTAATAGTGCTAGAAGAAAGAATGGGAGCATCCTCCAAAGAAGATGAAGAGGGAAGTAGATTCTTTAATTCCAAAGGCATCTTCTTCTTTTTTGTTTTTTGGACTTGCCAGCCATCTTCAAGATTCCTAGCTAATTGCAAAATCAAAGGGTCATCCTCTGGTAACTCAATATGTAGCCTCTTGATCAGCAAAAGTGTAGAATGTTCTGTACAAAGAGTTTGTTCAATTTGAGTAGAATGTGGCATGAGGTGAAGGTGCTTAGTTAATGGTTCATGGTTAATTTGGGGGTTGGGTACCACACTCTCTTGTGCCATAGATTGGGGCAGTTCTAGTTCAGTATCATCATGGGCCCTTGTCCCTGGCAACTCAGGCACATTAATAACACAATCAACAGCAGTAGTTAACTCAATGTCATGTGATTCAAATTCCCCAGGATGAGGTCTGGGGATTTTCCTTCTGAGGTTA
>NW_018236806.1:0-2235 GCF_001263595.1 Phalaenopsis equestris | reverse complement strand
GGTTCATGGTCGACGCTGGCAATCGCTCGCATGTAACAACTCCTTGATTGCTTTAGGTTTCCTCGGACTATGATTATCTCTCTGTCGCCTGGATATTTCACGGCCACATGGTATGTCAAAGTTACTGTCTGGTAACTATTCAGCAATGGTCGGTCGAAGATGGAATTATACTTCAGAGGGAATTCCAGCACCAGGAATTTTTACGTATTGGTGAACTGTCGCTCTTCCTCTCCCCACAAGACGGTTAAAGTGATCAAACCTAGGGCTTCCTCTCTTTCTCCAAAAAAGCCGAACAGTAGACCAACCGGTGTCACCAATCTTTCGGTCTTGAGTCACATCTTATCAAACAACATTTTGAACAAGATGTTTGTCGAACTTGCAGAATCGACCAAGATACTACCCATCTGGTCGTTTATGAGCGTCGTAACAACGATCGCCTCGTTATACAGGTTCCCTTTCGGTGGGAGATATTCTTCTGTGAAACATACCTCCCCCGACCTGTGTCTCTTTAGGTCGGACTGTCAGGCTAAACCTCCGCCTCCTCCTCCAAAAATAATCAGGATGATCCCAGTCAAGTGGATTTCATTTGTTTGAATGAGTCCATCCTTGGGCTCCTCTGCGAAGGCTTTGCCTTGTTGCTGCGTGAGTGCTTCAATAACGACAAATTCTTTTAACATCTCAGCCCTGATGAGTTCCTCCACCAAGTTTTAAAGATGACGACACTTTCGTGTCATGCCCATGGTCACAATGGTAGACGCAATACTTGTTCAGATTGTTCAATGTTGGTGGAGGAACAATCGTTACTTTGAATGGTCTGGATTAGTTCGACCATCGACACATTCAGGGGTGTCGGCCCTTGCTTTTCTCGATATACATGTGGCCGCTCATGATACTGAGTTGACTGTTGGTCCGGACGACAATGCTGACCTTTGCCGCCTCAAGGAGTAAAAACACTTAATTTAAATTGTTAAGAGCTTAACATTTGCTCTTATGTTGTTTTATTTCCATGACCTACTATAACTATTTGTTTAAGTGCAAGATTATAGATTCAAATGTCTCCTCACATATGACATGTAACCATAAACTTTCATCCTCTCTTCATATGACATCAATTCCTCTTCATATGACAGGTTTACCTCTCCCCTCGCTTTTTCACCATATTTTCGATTTATTGTATGTTTACAATTTATTATAAATTTCTTATCTATTCCCTATTTTATTATGTTCATGGTTGTTTTGTAACTTCAAAGCCTTCTTATTATGTCTTTCAAAATCGATATGAAGGAAGGGATTGATGAAGGTGTTAAAGTTAGTGCATTTTGCTGGATGACAATTGATGTTACTTCTGATCTTTCTTTCACCAACAAACTCTAGTATTTTGCTTATGATTCCTCGTATATGCTCGAAATTCAATTATTATACAATAAGCTGAGAAAACACTACCATATGTCATTTCTACCCTCAACTGCTAATTGTTATTCCAATCCCTTTTAATTTATTCACTCATATATATGAGATCTGAATGCAATTCTTATTCATTAAAGCATCTTCCATTAAAACATTACATATCGATACTTTAGAATCCACACAATCCCATTTTGGCACCTTCTATTCTATTAATGATATTACTCATCAAACTTGCTGCCTCTACTCAAAACAAAATGGTGCTGGTGAATGTAAAAGTTCTCATGTCTTGATGTTGTTATGAGATTGCCATTTCACATAAATGTTACTTGATTTCCTAGACAGTTTTGTGAAGTTTTCACATGAATATAGAATTATTTCTGCGAAAAGTTGGACCATAAAATGTCCATAGAAAATGGCAATGAGAATTGCATTGTTGACATCAAGTTGACGAAAAAACCACTGTCAGCTGGCAGCTTTGCTAAGAACCAATACAATAATAGACTTCACAATCGGATTAAATTAATCATAAAATACAGCTCCCAACCATTGGTGAAAGCCTTTGGCACCAAATTAAATTTTATACCTCTCAATATAGCCATCGAAGTTATATTTGATCCCAAAAATCCACTTGCAGATAACTAGATTTTGAGTAAAGGTGAATGGAACAAGTTCTAATGTTTCATTGCAGATCAAGAGCATCGTATTCATCTGATGTAAACTAATACCAATTATGATCTTTGTGTGCCTGGGATAAGGTGGTGGGTTCAAGGTCAAGCAATTAGTTCAGTTGGGCTGTGAAAGTGAGTCTTTGGACGGATTTGTTAATGA
>NW_018236805.1:0-859 GCF_001263595.1 Phalaenopsis equestris | reverse complement strand
CAATGTAAAATAGCATATATCACATTATAAGTGCATTGTATTTTAAATTTAACCAGTAGTTTTTTTTTTTTAATTCAAAATTTGTTCTATTTGACCGAGTTTCAAAAAATATACTTGAATGTAAAATATTGTTTATCGCCGTGTAGGTTGCTGTCGCCCCTCACGACCAATTGTTCTCCTACTGCCGCCACCAACCACGGCCATCACCTCCCTCATGCTCTGGCAGCCTCCATCCTTAAATATATTATTTTTATTTTACTTCAAATTAAAAAATATGTCCATTTATTTTACAACAAACAAAATAATTACAAAAGTATTTCACTATAATACATTTGCACTAAATTAACTATATTTTACATCACATCACATTTTCATCAAACCAAATAGTAGCAAACGTTCCAACCAATAAAATAATAGTTGTAGTCTATTATCAATTCATCATGCTTAAGGTTTAATAAATTAAAAAGTATTTTTAAAATCTTTTTAAATTCTTCCAAATAAGATTATTATTGTAGATAAACTCTTAGCTTGATTATTATTTCTGATTTTGCAATATTAAATATGTATATAAAATTTAAAATCATTTCTATATAATTGAGTTTAAAATATAATAACGGACATTTTATTTTTCTTTTAATAAAAATTAAACCTTTATCTGCTCAGAGTTTCCGGCCGACGGGATCGCACGGGACGGAAGAATGGCTAAAGGGGCACCGCCGTCCACGCCGCCGATCAAGCGGAATTGATGAACATTTCACAAAGGCAAGCAGCGTTCCTAGATAATTTCTGCTTAATTATTTATGGCTTTTTACCTCACTCTCTCTCTCCCTGGTAATTAGGGTTTTGTTTTATTATTGAT
>NW_018236804.1:0-264 GCF_001263595.1 Phalaenopsis equestris | reverse complement strand
AAGAGAGAACAAAAATAAGAAGATAAAAAAGAGAATGAGAGGAGGGAGGGTGGGAGAGGGAGAGAGAGTTAAAGAGAGAGCTAGTGGGGAAGGAAGAGAGAGACGAACGACATGGGAGCGGCAGGGTGAGATAGTGAGAGAAGGAGGGAGGGGGAGGGAGGGAGATAGAGAGAAAGGGAGAAGAGAGGAAGAATGAATCAAGTTATAGGGAGGGATGGAGGGATGGAAAGAGGGACGGAGAGACAAAGTGAGAGATAGATAAAA
>NW_018236803.1:0-300 GCF_001263595.1 Phalaenopsis equestris | reverse complement strand
TTTCTTCAAAGACAAATAAAAGATGTACATTTCAGTTCTGATATGAGAAACAGAGAAAAAAAAGCCATACAATTTCTGAAATGTAAACATGCCCCAACCATGCGTCACAAGAAACGAAATTTTAAAATCTTACAGTAGTAATGCTGAAGCTGGAGGAGGGAAGCAATGGCGGATTCTTCCCAAACGTGTGAAGGCGAAGAGAGAGATGTGATGAATGGGCTATCGGAATGGTGCGACGTACAGGTGATTCCTTCTTGTCTGTCCAAACAAGAAAGTTTGGTAGGTAGAAGAAACGGAAGG
>NW_018236802.1:0-1066 GCF_001263595.1 Phalaenopsis equestris | reverse complement strand
AAAATATAAAATAAATTATGATGATGTTTCAAATCTGAACTTAATTTACTTTTTGATCTGGTTAATTGAATTATTAAAATATGTTGTGAAACATATGATCCGGGAAATGGAGTATGAGTTCTACAACAGAGAGAGGATCAAATTTGATTCCATGAAGGAAAATTTCGTTCATGAAATTATGTGCAAATAAATAGGGAAATATACTTTGTTGGGTGTAGAATTAGAGAATCTTTAGGGTGACAGACTAAAATCTCCAATTCGGTCTTAGTGTTTAAAAACTAAAACGAGAGTTAGCCTTTAGGTGAAGGGGAGTGGGAGCTCTGTAGTGGGAGTCAGTATCTTCCTAGCCTAGCCACAGATTTAGGGACTAAACCTGGGATTAGCTAATGATTTTCTATAACATAGTATCATGATAGAGAATTAAAACTGCTCCTATTTGACATAATACATTTTAAAATTATTTATGTCATCTCATTTTACCAAAATCTCATTGTAGTGGGAAAGATGTTTTTTCACATAAAAAATCTTCATCACATAAAAATAGTTTAATAGTTTAGTAGTTACTGTTTAAATTTTGTATTTCAGTTCTATTATTAGTTAAATGATTTAGTTCTGATAATATCTCAACATTCAAAATTAGTGACAATAATTTCGTTTTGACTTTCTGTGAATTTCCTAGTAAATTTATCATTTCAAATTTAAGCATTCCCCGTGGGATCGAAATTTGAGGCTTAAATAGAAAGTCCTTTTATTACTTGATAACGATACATATACTTGCGTAGAATCCCAACATTAATTGCTTAAATTTCTTAATCAAAAATATTGCATCAAGCTTCTTTTGGCACCGTTGCATAGTGGAGTCAACTATATAATTTTTACACAACTATATTTCACTCGGGATCAATTGCTTAAAAAACTTGAAGGTTGGTATGGGAAGCCGTGTCTCCAATTTTTTATCGCCAAAGCAAAAAAAATGATTATTATGTGCACTGTTTTCCCAACTAGTCATCACAAAAGTAGAGCACATGTTGAAGTCGCTGTCGGCACTATTTTTGGTGTGGGGTTT
>NW_018236801.1:0-1836 GCF_001263595.1 Phalaenopsis equestris | reverse complement strand
AGAAAAATTATAAAAATATGAAATTTATTTCTCTGCATTCTTTAAACTCAGGGAGATTTAATAAAAATGTAAAAATTAATTTTTCACTTTTAAAATATTTAATAATTAACTAATACTCTAGAAATTCAAATAATTTTGATAACTTAAATAAAACTCAAAAAAATCATGAAATTTGGTATATGTGGCTCTCTAATCTAAGTGTACTTGTAGTAAAAATTTCAATTGATTAGACGTTGCCTTGGTCAAGTTATTGAATTTTCTTTGAAGAATACTATTTTTTGCATGTAAATAATTATATAAATAAAATTAAATTTTGCAATATCACATTTTCTCCTTTAATGTCTTAATTGACCCATGAGTGAGGTAGAATGATAATTCTAAAGTCATTTGAATTAAATTTGATGAATTATGAAGTACTAGAGCTTTAGGGGCAAATGCATAATTTTGGAAATTTGGTCTTAATTAACATTTAGGCTTAATTCAAGAAAGATAAATGAGTAATCATTGATCTTAATTAACATGTTCAGATGATTGATATATAAGGAATTAATTGGTAGAAATCAATTTCACTTTTCTTAATTAAAAGATAAATTTGTAATTCCTTAAATCATTAAAATTTGGGAGATGTATTAAATTAAATGATCCTAGACTTAGGGGTATGATTTTTTAATTATTAAAGTTTGGGAGATGTATTAAATTAAATGATCCTAGACTTAGGGGTATGATTTTGAATATTAATAACTCACTGATTTAGTACCTCTATCTGGTGTTCAAATGTCATTCAAACATTTTTATGATGAATTAATATCACTTAAAATTCAATTTCTTCCAAAATTACTAACGTGTCCACCGAGATCTTAAGGGATTAATAGTGACCTAGGCTAAATCAAATTTTGTTAAATGAGGATTAGAATAGTGAATGTAACTAGAAATTGAACACCTTTAAAAAACTACAAGCTCAATTACAAGCCCAAGTTAAAGCTGAAATTGGCTAAGTGTCTTAATAGCATCAACTTACCCCTTTTAAGGGTCTTCACCCACATAATTCTCAAATTAAATGACAAATGATAATTACCCTGCTTATAGGGATAACTAAAATATCGATGTTCACTGAACACTAGAGGTATTTAAAGCATGATTTATTAAGGAACCTAATAAGTTTAAATGAGCTCAAGACTTTTCATAAGGCAGAGAGAGGGAAGCATGAACCTGTTTCTTCCTCCCAACCTTTTGGATATCTCGGAGATCTACTAAACTTAGTATATTTTGCTTAATGAAATCATCCTTAAATGAATTAATAGGGGTTTGTCAGCCGTTTTAACTTTGTGATTTGAAAAAGTGGTGATTTTGTGATTTTGAAAATAATTTAAATATGAATATAACCTTTTTTATTTTTAAACGTAACATTTTAATTTTAAAATAGGTGAGACCAAATGAGTCTCACATTTTAAATTGTTTAGATGATTGAATAAAATACAACAAGTAATACACTTATCCCAAAGAATAAATATATCACTTGTAATAGGGATTCAATCACATAAACTAAAGAATTTGTGACATCCATTTTGGTATGCAAAATACTTTATAAAAAGGCCAACAAGTTCCCCTACCTATCATAAAAAATTAGATAGAGTTTATTTTATCTGGATTCCAGGTTCCCTATAGAAGCAAGCCCCTATAGTTAATTACATCTTAAATGACTGAGGGTCACTTAAGAAAACTCTCAGTTAAGATCGGGTGGTGTTGCCTTCAAGATTTCAAAGTTTAGGTTTTCACGATTGTACATGGGAAAATCAAATTAGAATGGCTCAAAATAGGAACAATTATTTTAAGGAA
>NW_018236800.1:0-769 GCF_001263595.1 Phalaenopsis equestris | reverse complement strand
CCTCCAAGATACTAGCTAAACAATCTTCTTATCGACGTCGTGGTTGTGGAAGGGCTAGAAGACTTATGCATGTAAGAACTTTCTCCATGTGCCGCAAAAGGATCGATGTTGTCACACATTAAGTTTGACTGGCCCATAGGTTTTCAGGGAAGAAGTAGCTTTTCCCAACTTTCATAATGGAGCTGGGCTTGACTACAAATTAAGAAAATAACAACAGGGTGTCCAGGCCTAGACATAGATCCATTTAGTGCAACTCCAAGGATTGATTTATAAATATGATCCCCCACATCAATAGGTTTTCGAGTCTGAATACAATAATTGAGGAGTACACTTTCTTTTGTTACTTCCTTTATGCTCATGGTAGGAAGCAATTTTGAAAAAATGAAAATGTGTCAAGGCTTAGATGATGAATTTAATCTTGTACCGGAGAAACTAGCTTTGGAATTAATTCTTAAATCCTAACGTTCTTTGTTGTCAGTAAAAAATCTGAAAAATCACAATCAAATTGTTTTTAGTCAAAGTGAAGTTAGAAAATTCACTATTTAGTATGTGATCCACCAAGAACAACTCATTGATCCTTGAAGGAGTAAAATAACAACTAATATAGGGTTCTATTAGAGTCCTAAGTATTGATCCCATAGGGATTGACAAAACTCTTATAGGATGAGTTTAGTAAAACCTTCTTTAAACTGTAGTTATCTTATATAGAAAAATGATAACAATTTTTTATCTATTACATAATATTACAAAATTAAATGGAATGCTAAGT
>NW_018236799.1:0-224 GCF_001263595.1 Phalaenopsis equestris | reverse complement strand
GAAGATAAAGAATTGGAAAAATCATAATAAAAGCCGAAGGTATGAATAGGGTTGTAAACGAACTAATGTACTCGATGAACAACTCAAACTCGGCTCGATGAAGACTCGATCATGTTTGTTCAAATTAGTAAATAAACAATATTGAACATTTTTTTTAAAGATTCGAAGTTTAAATGAATTAAACATGAACATAGTCGAGCTTGTTCATTTATGTTCATGAACAA
>NW_018236798.1:0-920 GCF_001263595.1 Phalaenopsis equestris | reverse complement strand
AACAACACAAAACTCACTTTTATATATAAAATCTAAGCTATTACAAACTAACCTTTATCAAGCCAACAAACATCTATTTCAGCGTTTTAAAGCAATAAAAACATCCTATCACTGAAATCTAATCATCTAAATACAAAGCATAAACACAGATAAAGTTCAACAATAAAAGTAAATGCAATCCAACACAATAAAGTAACTAAAAAAACAATACTAAACAAAATGTTCCGTGCATAAACTAAATTCAAACATCTTCTTCACTCTTTTCCTTCTGGATATTTCCCATAGATTGGTAGTGCACATACAGGTTGTAGAAGGGTCGGTAAGAAAACTCATCAGTCGAATCCTCCCTAATCCAAGCATGTTTCTTGAACATACGCACCAAACCATCTTCAATACGACTAGTATGTTCAAAATGTTCTTTCGGTCTCCAATCTAGATGATCTAACATTTTAGAAATATTCCCTATTGCATGCATTAGATTATGTACCTCTTTTTATATCTTATTGATCTTCTTCAAAAGCGCATTTGAATTGAAGTAAGATTGAATTGGTGATGAATTCTAGGATTTTTGATCCATCAGTACATTCATATAATTTTCATCTCTCATTCCAGTACAACTACAATAGACTTATGGATCCATTGACTTCCAAGGAATAAGCATTTTTTCCCAACTTTTGTAAGGAACTTTTGATTAACTACACAATAGGAAAATAGTGGATGGTTGTCCAAGCCCAGTTGCAGTCCGAGACACCAACATAATATATTATTTTAAGTAGCTATTTTATGCTTATTTTTGGTGATATTGCACTTTAAAGAAAGGCATTTTTGTGTTTTTTTGCTGCAGGTATTTTATTTTTAAGAATTTAGAGCAAAAATGACAAAACAGATGAAATTTGGAGCAAAAAGAGCCAATTTTATAT
>NW_018236797.1:0-756 GCF_001263595.1 Phalaenopsis equestris | reverse complement strand
CCCGACGCTAACATTCACTTGCAACCTCACAACAAGCCGCGAGGCTTGCATCGTTGCTACTACCATTAAGTTTGGAACAGGATTTGAAGATCTCGAGGTCACCCTTGGGAATGCTCCTTTTTTTGTTGTGAAAGTTGCTGCTCCAGAAGTACAAGAGCCAACTGCTGAGTTCAACTTGAACTCCCGTGATGACTTTCCTGTTCACAAGAAAATTAAGACCTCTGCTACTGTCATCATAACACCAACAAAGACAGTTGTCCCCGCTACTAAGGGAAAAGAAATCGTGATAATAGAGAATCCGACTGAAGAGTTAGATGCCTTACCTTCAACTTTCGAAATCGGATCAAGTTCGAAGATTATACCAGGTCTCAGAGAAGAAACCGCAACAGGAAAGCCTGAAAAGCAACTAAAATTCAGATCCCTGAGAAAATACCTACTGAAGAGAAACCTCATCAGAAGGAAGAAGAATTACCAGAAATCTATCCACTGCTGAGAAGAGGCAAATTCTATCCTCTTATGAATACTGATGGACACGAAAATTGTCCAAAAGATTGCTGCTACTCTACCAATCTCTCGTAAATAGAGTAGGTGAAGGAAGAAATTCCATCCCATTTCTCAAGTCAGTACAGTTTTTCAACAATTGGCTATCAAAGAAGGTTGTTCAGTCTATGTGTTACTCAAACAAATGGGACACATAATATCCCCTCAAATGAAAGAAGAAATTCTGAGGGATATTGAATTCAAACAAAATACATC
>NW_018236796.1:0-758 GCF_001263595.1 Phalaenopsis equestris | reverse complement strand
TTGTGTAAAATTAATAAAGTTGACTCCGCTTTACGCTGATGCCAAAAAAACTTGGTTCAATATTTATAAACAAGAAATTAAAGCAATTTGTATTGGGATTCTACGCAAGTATACACATCGTTATCAAGTAATACATGACTTTCTGTTTAAGCCCCAACTATCGATCCCACGCGGAAGGTTTAAATTCAAAATGGTAATTTAAACTAAGAAATTCACAATAGTAAAGAAAGTCTACTACACTAATTGCAAATGTTTAAGGTGCCATCAGAACTAAATTATCAACTACTAGCAAGACTGTAAAGTAAAGTTAAACTATAACTACCAAACTATGCTTCTGTGATAAAGTTATCAAATATGAGAAAGCATATTTCCCACTATAATGAGTTTTTGGTTAAATGAGAGAGATAAATGGTTTGAATTTGTATCATGTCAAAGAGGAGCAATTTTAATTCTCTACCATTAGCCAAGTGTTACAGAGAATCGTTGGCTAATCTTAGGTTTAGTCTCTAAATCTGTTATTAGGCTGGAAGGATATTGGCTCTCACTTCAGAGCTCCCACTTCCTTTTCCCTGAAGTCTAACTCTCGCTTTAGTTCTTAAACACTAAGACCAAATTGGGGATTTTATTCTGTCACCCTAAAATCTCCAATTCTTCGCCCAATAATATATATTTCTCTATTTATTTGCACCCAATTCCATGAACGAAACACTCTTCATGAAATTTAATGTGATTCTTACTTTATTTCAAAACTCATACTC
>NW_018236795.1:0-858 GCF_001263595.1 Phalaenopsis equestris | reverse complement strand
CCCATCAGTGAGAAAGTTGATGACATCGTTCAGTGTGCCTTCTATTATACTGAAGGTTTCATAATTGCAGTTATAGGAGTCTGGGACTTCATAAAATGAGTTAATGCGGGTGGCACTAAACTCAATAGAAAAACCCCTTACTCGAACGGTTCCGTCCTCATAATAGAACGCGTTGGCATAAAATTCTTTCACAATATTCACAACAGCCTTATTGGTGGTATAACAAAGGTTTTCCCACCTCCGTTCAATAATAACTCGTTCAACTTCTCCTCCCGGACTCTCAAAAACACGATCTTGTATACATTTCTTCCCTTCAAATACTGAAGTAAATCTCGACTGAGTCTTCACATTGACGAAGTGAGCCTCGTCAAACTCAAGTCGCATCTTTTGTCACAGAGCCATGTCAATTTAAACAAAATTATAAAAAATTCCAAAATACACCTCAAATACTCAAATAATTGCTTCCAAGAGTGACTCTAAGAGTTCAAATCTAAATTCCATGAATTTCTTCCAAATATTTTCTCCACATTCTCAATTTTTTTTTGATCTTCTCAATGTGGAAGAAATTCAAATATTTTTAGATTGGAGTGAAGCTCTTACCGAGAGATGATAAAATTCGGTGTCTAAATGGTTTGAAATCGCCCCAAATCTGAGATCTTCAAGCCTTAGATCGAAATTTTTGTTTTTTAAGAGGAAGGGGATGATGAATAGTGGCTGTTGACTGATCAAAATTGCGGTTAAAAGTGTTTTTTTAGGATCTCGCTGTCCGTGGGGTCTTCAGCTCCGTCAGCGAGATCTATTGAATTAAATAGCCCAAGTCTCAGGAAAAATCTGTCGTCGGTGGCGTCGATGGCGCCG
>NW_018236794.1:0-1368 GCF_001263595.1 Phalaenopsis equestris | reverse complement strand
GGCAATCAATCCCCAACATCCTCAATCCCTTCCCTCTACCATCAAACCCTAATTTCATCACTAAAACCCAGGGCCATTTTCGACCCTGACATCAAACTTCTCAAAACCCAAAACCAACTCTCTCAAAATCTTCATAGAAGCTCTAAACATCCCCCCATTAAAATTTGAGCTTTCCTGTGGCCTTTAAACCATCCCAACACCAAATTGTGGCAACATTTGGTCTAACTCATAGCTAGAGCCAAATTTAGTCCAAAATGAAGCTAGGAGGAGGTTTGTGACATCAAGATGAACCTCTTTGTCAAGTCCAATCGAGGCCTCACTTATAGGGACAAGATGTGAATCCGAAATTTCAAATATTACTCTCGGTTTGTTATTTTATGAATAAAATAAATAATGAGTACCCACTAAACCATATGTATAGCTTTGTCTCGATTAGATGAAGTTGTAGGAACAAACCTCAAACGATTTGGTTGAGAATCGGGCATGATATTAGGGTTTGATAACTGATGGTTGATACACCAAAAATAAATTTAATTTTTCATATGTATTTAGGACTATATGTATTTAAGACTAATTTTTGGTGTTATTGCACTTTAAAGAAAGATATTTTCATGTTTTCTTACAGGTATACTAAGTCTAAGCATTTGGAACTTAAATGATGCAAAAAGTATGAAATTTGGAGTCAAAAGTGATATTTTCTAAAAATTGAACTGGCACCTAGGCGCCAGAATTGACGTCTAAGCACCAGATTACATAGACAATTATTTTCACAAAGGCATCGAATTTAGACGAATTTTGAATAGGTGCCTATGGAGAATCTTGAGAAATTCATCCCTACATTATAAAATAGTGTTTTTATGTAAGAATGAGGGGGTAGGCGTGAGTCACTAGAGAGAATTAGTGAGTGGGGAGTGAGTTCTAAGTTGGTGGAGAGTGTGCAAGTGTCTCTAAGAGTTATGAGAGAAGAGAGAAAGTGAGAAATTTCTTCATCCTTACATTTCTAAGAGGGATTTGAGTGTTATTGTTAAGAGAGAAAGAAATTTAAAGAAACTTCAAAGGATTTGTTTGGGGAGGAAATCGAGTTAAGCTGTTTTATTGTTTTTATATTTAAAATTCATGTTTTGTTCTATCTTCCTCATGAATTCTGAGTAGATTTTGTTGTCCTTATCCCTGCAAAGAGAAAAGGTTATGTGAAGAATAAAGTTGCTATGTAATATTTTAATTTCATATTATGATTCAAACTTTGAACTTCATTTACTTTTTGATATGATCAATTAAATTGTTAAAATCTTTTGTGAAACATACGATCCAAAAGGGCTATGCTTTCCATAATAAAGTAAGAATCACATTCGATTTCATGGATGAGAA
>NW_018236793.1:48614-50304 GCF_001263595.1 Phalaenopsis equestris | reverse complement strand
TCCCTGACTTCCCTGAGCCAAGAAGTGACCAATGTTTGGCCGGCCAACCACCTTGGTGACTGTCGGCCGGCCTAGTCATTGGAGCATCTAAAAAATAAGGGCCACCATCCCTAAATCAAACCCAATCTCAACCCTAGGGGCCAGCTCACCCTAATTAATCCATAAAGCTTCTTAGCCCACCACCTTAGAAGGCTTTTGCACCCAAAGCCAAGCCCTGAGCTCCCCTCTTAGGCCATGGTTATAAAATGACATCTTCAATACCAAAAATAGGGTGCTGAAATTTTCTCAAGGAGAACCTATCCAATTGCTCCCATAGCCTCTTTCAGACCTCCTCATTGAAAACCAACCACCTCCTTGCCCTAATTCCCATAGTTGGAGCTCAATTCTTGAGCTCGATTCCGGCCGGAAATAAGACAAGTTTGGCTACACCTCCATAGTGCACCAAATCTTAATTAAACTTGCCCACACCTTCACCACAGTGAAAGAAGACAAAGACACATCAAAGCCAAGGATCATTTACCCTAGACTTTGATCAACACCCCAAATCGGCCTTGATCGAATTTGAGTCTAGGCACTTCTTTCACCACAACTAGAGGCTCCATCCCTAGGCGTCTGGCACCCACATAAAGCTTCTACAAGCATCCAAGCAAGGCTACCCCTCTTGGACCAAGGTATTCAAAGTTAAGCCTAAACCGAGACTATTTTAATTATTCATGAGTATACAGTCAATTTAAGGGATCCTCCACCATATGGATGTGTTCTACTAGTCAATACTAGAATTTTAAAAAAAATTCACTAAATTTCATTGAGAATTGAGTAAGATATTAGCGTTTTAAAATGGACGGTTTTCGGGTCCAGTTCATTTGGGACGATGACCTCAAGCGTGTATCAAATGGACGGGGGAGATCGAGTCGGACGGCACTTTGAGACGTGAATAGCGGGTCGAGTCAGCAAGCTACGTGGACGGCGATGTCCAACCAGAGCGCGCCACGCATGCTTTCGGAGCCGTCGTAGGATGAGGTGGCACACACGGTTTAAATAGAAAAATAGGGGTATCTTCTTATTTATTTAATACCCTTAACTTCAAAAATACATAACTTTGTGTAGAAAAATCACAAAAATAAAATAAAAATACTCTCTTGCTCAGTGAACAGAGGAGAAAATTGTGGAATAATTTTCAAGCTCATTTGATGCGTAAAATATTTTTAATTAATTAAATACTTTCTGGAATCATTTGATTCTCCATGCATATTGACGCATCACCTTGGATTGAAATTTTTACATATTGTAGCCTCTGTAACGGGAAAACATTCTTTGATTTTTCCAAAGTCAGATAAGGTTCCTATACAGAGATCCATATTTTTCAAGTTATTTCACATTGTTTCCTTAAAATAATCATGGAAATTAGCATATTTATTATTAAATTCTAAGAAAATTTTGGAAAGTCTATCATGACTACAGAAACCTTTGGAAATAATTTCATGGGTCAAGTCATTTAAAAGGTCCTTAAATTTTTCAAATACTAAATCAATAAAAAAATTAATTTTGAAAAATATAAACATTTAAATGACTTGATTTTTGATGTCTATTGTGATTTATGATCCATAAAACTCATCATAAAATTTTTAAAATATTTTGAGTTCATTTAGTAACTTAAATTGATTTTTAAAGATAAATACCACTCTTAACA
>NW_018236793.1:47912-48534 GCF_001263595.1 Phalaenopsis equestris | reverse complement strand
GTTTTTTGAGTTCTCTGTGATCAGGGATATTTTATACAAATAAAATAATATTTAAAATAAAAACTTATTTTTGGCCTATTTTAAGTATTTAAATAATTAAAAATTCATAAAAATCATAAACATAATAAAACTCATGGAAATGTTCTAAATTATTTCCTAATTACTTAGGAATAATTAGAATATTTTCCCTGATTTTCAAAATAAAGATATTGAATTTTAAAGCTTAAAAATAATTTTTAAGGGCTAAAAAATGAGTTTACACTAAAATAATTCCAATAAATAAAAAAAAATTAGAAAAAATATAACATTTTCTCCTCTGTGTTCTTTGACCTTAGGGAGATGTTTAAAAAATAGAAAACTTAATTTTCACTACCTAAAATATTTTATTTTTATTAAATATCCCAGAATTTAAAATAATTCTAATAAATCATAGAGAATTCAAAAAATCACGAAATTTTGTCCAAAGTCTTCTCTTTTCTGGGTCTACGTGTAGTAAAAAGTTCAAAGGATTATAATTTAGCTTGGTCAAGTTAGGAATTTTCTTTGAAAAATCCTATTTTTGCATGAAAATAAATATATAAATTAAATTAAATTTTGAAAAATCACATTTTCTCCTCTGATG
>NW_018236793.1:20828-45956 GCF_001263595.1 Phalaenopsis equestris | reverse complement strand
GACGTCATACTTTCCTTAGTTTATTTTGATCGAGCCTCATCCTCAATTCTTGTGTTTATCCTTCGGGATAGATACAAGATTTGAGGTACAATTCTCTTTCATTTTAAACTATGAAAATATGAGGTCAGTTTGATTTCACACTTCAACGTCCTTCCGAAGTGGGCGCGGGATTTTGATTCCAGCGGCCGACAGCTTCTTACGGGCAACCTCACAAACCAATCCCCAAAATAACGCCGACAGTGTTGCTTATGAATTTTTTTTGTTCTTTTTGTGTTTTCACTTCTTTGAGTCTTGGATCACTAGAGTGTGAGTTTCACATTCACTTTCCATCTAGTGTATATGTAGGGAGGCAAACTCTGACCTAGCACCGATTGACCCTGAGATTGAGAGAACTTTTAGACATCGTAACAATGCACTCACTATACATAAACTAACTATAGGAATGAGTCACCATCTACACCCAACCATGAGACCTCTTAGAAAGTTTTCCAACCCTTTGCTGAGGAGATTAACATGAGTATAAATTACCTTACAGTAGATGACGATACATTTAAATTAAAACTTGCTACGATTCAAATGGTTCAACATAATCCATTTGGGGGCCCACTAAAGGCGTAAACATGCACTTAAATAACTATTTAGAACTTTGTGCCACATTTAAGTACTATGGTGTCCCCAGTGGCACTGTATAGCTAAAGCTTTTTCCCTTTTCTCTTAGGGATCAACCTATGGTGTGGCTGAACACTTTAGTCACATGATCCATCAACACTTGGAATGACTTAGCTCAGAAATTCCAAGCCAAGTATTTTACTCCTTCCAAGACTACCAAACTTAGGAATGACAGCACATCATTTTTACAATTTAAGGAAGAATCCATTTATGAGGCTAGGAAAAATTTAAAGTTTTCTTAGGAACTATTCTCGCCAAGCCTTACCCAACTGGCTAATCATCCAAACCCTTTATAACAGACTTGTAGGTTCTCTTAGGTCCCTTATAACTGCTGTTGTAGGAGGATCACTGTTGTCCTAACTTTATGAGGAGGCATATTACTTAATTGAGGAGATGGCCATCAATTTCTTTCAACGGTCAGCTGAGAGGGTGCAACAAAGAAAGTTAGCTAGTGTGCATGAATTTAATTTCTTGAATACCTTAGCTAACCAAGTATCTGAAATGACAAAGAAATTAGATAATCTCACCATGGATGCAGTATAAGTCCCAATCTAGGTAGAAGAGTTTAGTGATGAGACTTTGATAGACCCTACCACCTCAACCTTAGTAGCCTTGAAGCCATAGGAAACATGACCAGGACAACAACCCATATTCAAGTACCTACAATCTTGGATGGAAACAACACCCCAACATTCATTAGAATAATAATAAACTTGTATATCATGGGAGAGGAGCACATAACCATTTAGTCTAAAGGCTGACCCAATTCTCATAGATATAACCCTTATAAGAACCACAAGATAGCCACTTTGGAAGATTTCATGAGACAATTACTTTTGATAACACAAAGTCATGAGCTAGCAGTTAATAACACTGAGGAACAATTCAAGAAATTAGTGAACATAGAAACCTAGGAGCACTCCCTAGTAACATTGAAGTAAAGCCTACAGAGATAGGAAAGGAGCAGGACTAAGTTGTTAAATTGAGGAGTGTTATGGATCAAGATAAAACTTAAATGATTGTAAACACCCCCATTGATTGGAATTTGATTTGGTAAAAGAAGAAGGAAGTACTGCTAAGGAAATTGAAAAATCTGAAACCCTTAAGAAGAAAGAACCTGAGAGACTTCCAGCCCCAATTTTTCAGAGGTTACAAAAGAAAAAAATGTATCAACAATTTTCTAGGTTTTTAGAGGTCTTTAAGAAGTTAAACATAAACATTCCTTTTGTTGAAGTCCTAGAACAAATGCCTATTTTACCTCATAAACACCCCAAACTCATGAAGGGTGTGCTGACCCAAAAGATGAAATTAGGAAATGGAGAGATAGTTCCACTAACTAAGGAGTGCAGTGAAATTTTGTAAAAGAAGTTATCTGTAAAGATGAAGGACCCTACTAATTTCACTGTCCCTTTTGCCATAGGATAGAAATTTATTCAGAGGGCCCTTTTTGATTTAGGAACGAGCATAAATTTGATGTCACTGTCCATTTTTAAGTTGGAATAAAGAGAGGCTACACCAACTACTTTGACCCTATAATTACCTGATAGATCCTTAGCCTTTCCCAAGGGTATCATTGAGATTGTGTTAGTTAATGTTGGAAACTTCATATTCCCTGCTGATTTTATAGTTTTAGACATAGAGGAGGATAAGAAGATACCCTTGGATTTTGGAAGACCCTTATTAGCAACCGGTTGGCCAAGGCTAATGTATAACAAGGAAAATTGACATTGAGGGTGAATGAGGAGAACAATTTTTTGATATCATGAAGTCTATGAGATTTCCTCATAATCTAAGTGACAATAATTGGGTTGACATAGTGGACGGGGTGATGACTAAACAATTTTTTGAAACTTTGGAAAATGTCCAAGTAGAGCACAAGGTGTTTGTGGATGCGAATGAGAAATCTAGTGTTGAATCAGCTCTGCTTATAGAGGGTGACTCTAGGAGGTTTAGGGAGAAATTTGAACTCTTAGACTTGAGTTTGAACACCAAACCCCTAGCACAGTTCATAGAGATAGCCCGGATCTGGGACTGAAAGCCTTGCCCACTCACCTAAAGCATGCCTATTTAGGAGAGCCCTTAACCTTGCTTGCGATCATATCTTGCAACTTAATTGTGGAGCAAGAGGATAAGATCATTAGGATGCTTAGAGAATTTCAAAGGCATATAGGTAGGCCATAGCTTATATTAAAGGAATATGCCCATACATGTGTATGCATATAAATCCGATGGAGGAGGGATATGTGCCTAGAGCTAACCTACAAAAAGAGACTGAAACCCTTCCAAAAGAAGGTAGTAATGAATGAGATCCTGAAGTGGATTGATTTGAATTCATTTAAGCGTTATTTAGCCCATGCCAGATAGTTCTTGGGTCAGTGCAATCCACTATGTACCAAAAAAAGGGCAGTTCACACCTGTAGAGAATGAGAAGGATGAATTGGTTCCCACAAGGACCATTAGAAGATGGAGAATTTGTATGGACTATAGGAAGCTAAATGATGCCACTAGGAAAGAACACTTTCCCTTGCCTTTTCTAGACCAAATGTTGCAATAGTTAGCAAGGCATCATTTCTATTAATTCTTTGATGGATATTCAGGTTACAACCAAATACCAAAGTCCTTAAGGACTAGGATAGGACCACCTTCACTAACCCCTATAAAAATTTTATATTTAAGAGGATGTAATTTAAACTATGTAATGCGTCGATAACTTTTTAGCACTACACGATGTCCATATTTTCTGACAAATTTGAGATGGGCTGATACACCAAAAATATATGCATTTTTAGACTCATATTTTATACTCATTTTTGGTGATATTACATTTTAATGGAAGGTATTTTTATGTTTTCTTGTAGGTTATTGAATTTTAGAAATTGAAGCAAAAAAGAAGAAAAAATGATGAAATTTGGAGTAAAAATAAAGAAGTTGAAAATTTGTTCAGCGCCTAAGGTGCAAGAAGTAGCGCCGATGGTGTCGTTTGACAGAGAGCAGCAAATTAAATTGTGGAACACTGGCGTCGATGACACCAGAATGGTTGTCGATGGCGCCAATGTCAGTTCAGCCCTTGTTACTAGAAGATTCGATGAATTTGGATGCTTTTTGAAGAGTTTTTGGAGGCAGCTATTGGAGAACCAACTCTAGGCTTTATTTGGGGACAAAATTGATCAGAAATGTGACTCTTCCTGACAACTTATCGCCCCTATTCAACCTTCTACGCATCACACATTCTTTCATTTTTCATTCCACAACCATTTATAGTCCATTTTTCTTATATTTTAGAGTTTTGTGGTGAGATTAAGCGTGAACTCTTCTTTAAGAGTGTTGGAGAAGGAGAAAAGTGAGAGCTTTCTTCTTCCTACATTTCCTAGAAGAGGCTACAACAGATTTTCTTTGAGAAAGAGTTTCAGATAAGTGTTGTTTGTTTATTAGTGTTGATGTGCCAATATTAAAATATAAAATAAATTCTGATAGTTTTTCAAATCTAAACTTAATTTACTTTTTGATCTAATCAATTGAATTGTTAAAATATGTTATGAAACATATGATCTAGGAAATTTAATCTATGAGTTCTACAACAGAGTGAGGATCACATTTGATTCCATGAAGGAGAATTTTGTTCATGGTATTAAGTGCAAATAAATAGGAAAATATACTTTATTGGGTGTAGAATTGGAGATTTAAATATACTTTGTTGGGTGTAGAATTGGAGAATCATTAGGGTGACAGACTAAATTCCCCAATTCGGTCTTAGTGTTTAAAAAGTAAAGCGAGAGTTAGCCTTCAGCTGAAGGGAAGTGGGAGCTCTAGAGTGGGAACCAGTATCCTCCTAGCCTAGCCACGTATTTAGGGACTAAACTTGGGATTAGCCAATGATTTTCTATAACAATATATCATGGTAGAGAATTAAAACTGCTCCTATTTGGTACAATACATATTAAAACCATTTATCTTATCTCATTTTACCAAAATCTCATTATAGTGGGAGAGATGCTTTTTCACATAAGAAATTTTAATCACATAAACATAGTTTAATAATTTAGTAGTTAATATTTAAACTTTGTATTTCAGTTTTATTATTAGTTAAATAATTTAGTTATGATAATATCTTAACATTCAAAATTAGTGATAGTAAATTTGTTTTGACTTTTTGTGAATTTCCTAGTAAATTTATCATTTCAAATTTAAACCTTCCCCGTGGGATCAATGTTTTGGGCTTAAATAGAAAGTCCTTTATTACTTGATAACGATACGTATACTTGCATAGAATCCCTAATTACTTAAATTTATAATTCATAAAATATTGCATCAAGCTTTTAGCACCGTTGCATAGCAGAGTCAACTATAAAATTTTTACACAACTATATTTCACTCGGGATCAAGTTCTTGGTGCCGTTGCTGGGGAAGGTAATGGTAAATGAAATAAATTTGGTAAATTAGAAATTTTAGAGACAATTAATTAAAAAAAATAAAAAATTAAAAAATATCAAAAATCCAAAAAATAAAATATATTTTTATTTAAAAGTTATTTTTATGAAATTTTTCTTTGCTTACTATAATTGTTTATGGGAAATATTGGATCTTAAGGTTTAGTACCTTACGATTTAGAATTAGAGCACATTATTAAAAATATTTGAAAACAACAAAATGAAATTAAAAATTTAAATGAAATGGCGAATAACTTAAATAATTAAATAAACAAAAATCGAGAAAGACCTTTAAAAGATTATGCTAATTTGACAGCAGATGAACCTCACTTGACTATTCAAAATCCTGATGTTGTTGCTAATTCAATTGAGCTTAAACCTGCTATTATCCAAATGGTACAAAATAATCAGTTTGGAAGAACATTTACTGAAGATCTAAACTTACATATTGTTAGTTTTCTTGAAATTTATGTTACTTTTAAATATGACAGAGTGTCTAATGATGATGTTAGGCTTAGACTTTTTCTTTTTTCATTAAGGGATAAAGCTAAGGATTGGTTAAATCCATTAGCACATGGATCTATCAGCACTAAGGGAGAACTATCACAAAAATTCTTAGCTAAATATTTTCCACAGTTGAAAACTGCTAAGCTTAAAAATGATATTACATCTTTTTGTCAGTTTGAAGGGGAATTGATATATGAAGCTTGGGAAAGATTTAAAGATCTTTTTAGAAAATGTCCACACCAAGCTCTATCAGGTCGGTTAATAATTCAAACATTTTATAATGGATTAGTAGGATCACTTAGATCTATTATAGATGCTGCTGCGGGTGGATCACTAATGTCAAAACCTTTTGATGAAGCATATTCTTTAATTGAATAATTGACTACTAACAATTTCAATGGCACTCTCAAAGGGTAAAATCTAAGAGAGTAGCTAGTATTCATGTTTCTGGTGCATTGTCTATTTTAGCATCTCAAATTGTTACTATTTCAAAAAAGATTGAACAAATAGGAGTGAACTATTCTCAAATACCCCCAGTATCAGAGGAAAATTCACTAGGACAGATCATTGATACTCAATCATCTTATGAAATTTTAAATATTATAAATAATCAAAATAACAATCCCTATTCTAACTTTTATAATCCTTGATAGAAAAATCACCCTAATTTTAGTTGGAATAATTATAACAATTTGGTGAATCCCTCCGAAAATTTGAACAACCAAGAAAATCCTAGTTATCGACCATGTTATCCTCTTGGATTTAACTATAATCCTAACCCACAAGTTAAGAAAAAGAAGTTGATGATGAAAGAAGTAATGTTAAACATGGGAAATCAAATACAGAATCAAGGGGCTGCTATAAGAAATACGAAAAATCAGTTAGGACATATTGCTACTGTACTCAGTAATAGACCTTCTGGAATCCTTCTGAGTACGGTGCAAGTTATTCCAAAAGATCAAAATAAGGAGCAAATTAAAGCTATTCAATTACAAAATGGAAAAGAAGTTGAAACAAGGATCCAAAGAGAAACTGAAGTTAATGAAGAGAAAGAATCAATGGAAAGTGACCAAAATGAAAATGAACAAACACAAGGTCCTTTAGAAAAATCATTACCCCCATTTCCTCAAAGACTGAAGAAGAAGAATAAAGATAAACAATTTACAAAATTTTTGGAAATCCTTAAGAAGTTAACGATAAACATTCCTTTTGTTGAAGCTTTGGAACAAATGCCAAGTTATGTAAAATTTATGAAGACTATACTAAACATGAAAAGGAAGTTTACAAATCATGAGACCATTGTACTCCGTGAAGAGTGTAGTTCTATTATTCAGAAAAAACTCTCTAAAAAATTAAAAGTTCTCGGTAGGTTTACTATACCTTGTGCTATTGGTATAAAGTTTTTTGGAAAAGCTTTATGTGATTTAGGAGCGAATCAATCTTATGCCTTTATTGATCTTTAAACATTTAGATTTGGGAGAGATTTCCCCTACTATTGTAACTCTTGAGATAGTTGATCGATCAGTAACTTATCCAAAAGGAGTTACAGAAGATGTATTAGTAAAAGTGGATAAATTTATTTTTCTTGTAGACTTTATAGTATTGGATATGGAGGAAGATAATGAAATTTTTATTATTTTGGGGAGACCATTTCTTACAACAGGGAGAGCTGTGATAGATGTACAAAAAAGAGAATTAATAATGAGAGTTAATGATCAAGAGTAACATTTAATATTGCAAAAGCTATGAAATATCTAGCAATAGAAAAGGATAATGAATGTTTTAGGATGGAAGTAACTGATTATTTGAGTAATGAGCAAATTAAGAATGAGTTTGAAGACAAATTAAACCAAGGAAAATATTTTGAAAATAAGGATGAAATAAAAGAAGAAGATTTGGATTATATTCAGGGAAAATTTGAAACTTTAGACTTATTGGAAAATGATAATAAAAATCTTATTCCTTCATGTATTAAACCACCTGAACTTGAACTGAAAATATTACCTGCCCATTTAAAATATGTGTTTGTAGGAGAGTCATCTACATTGCCTATTATTGTATCTTTTGAATTAACAGAAATTCAAGAACAAAAATTAATAGAGATATTAAAAAAATATAAGAAGGCTTTTGGATGGAGTTTAGCAGATATTAAAGGAATTAGTCTTTCTATTTGTATGCACAAAATCCTATTAGATGAAAAATATGAACCTAAAGCTGATCCTTGGAGGAGATTAAACCCAATAATGAAAGAAGTTGTTAAATTTTTTTTTAAAATGGCTAGATGCTTGAATTATATATCCTATTTCAGATAGTGCTTTGATAAGTCCAATTCATTATGTTCCAAAGAAAGGAGGAGTGACCATTGAAGACAATGAGAAAAATAAAATTAATGTCAATAAGACATGTTCCTGGTTGGTGAATTTGTATTGACTATAGAAAATTATACATGGCCACCAAAAAAAATCACTTTTCCTTACCTTTTCTAGATCAAATGTTGGATAGATTGGCTGGGAACAAATATTATTGCTTTTCAGATGGATATACCGGTTATCACCAAATTCCAATTACTTAAGAGAATCAAGAGAAGTCAACATTTATAAGCCCATATGAAACATTTTCTTTTCGTAGAATGTCTTTTAGACTATGCAATACACCTGCAACATTTCAAAGATGTATGATGTCAATCTTTAGCAATTTTATTGAACATGGAATGGAAGTGTTTATGGATGATTTTTTGGTATTTGGAACTTCGTTTGAATTATGTTTAAATAATTTAGAAAAAGTTTTGGAACTATGTGAAAAAATCAACCTAGTACTAAATTGAGAAAAATGTCAATTTATGGTTGCAGGAGGAATTGTACTTGGGCATAAAATTTTTGAAAATGTCGTGGAAGTAGATTCTGCAAAAATTCAAGCTATTGAAAAATTACCACCTCTGACCAATGTTAAAGGGGTAAGAAGCTTTTTAGGTCATGCTAGTTTCTAGAGGCATTACATAAAAATTTTTTTCTAAAATAACTAAGCCATTATGCCAACTTTTAGAAAAAGACATGAAATTTGATTTTAATGAGGAATGCATAAAAGCATTTGAATTATTGGAAGAGAAATTAATCAATGCACTTATAATAGTTCCACCTGATTGTGAGAAACCATTTGAAATAATGTGCGATGCTAGTGATTATGCTATTGTAGATGTGTTAGGACAAAGGCATAATAAAGTTTTAAAAGTAATATATTATGCTAGTAAAACTCGAAATGATGCTCAAATTAACTACACTACTATTGAAAGAGAGTTACTCGCTATTGTTTATGCCTTTGATAAATTTAGACCTTACTTAATTGGAACTAAATGCATAGTGCATACAAATCATTCTGCTATTAAATACTTGATGCAAAAGAAGGATGCTAAACCAAGGTTAATTAGATGGATACTTCTATTGCAAGAGTTTGATTTTGCCATAGTTGATAGAAAGGGAAATGATAATCAAATAGCTGATCATTTTTCTAGACCAGAAAGAGAAATGTTAACTAATTTTGCAAATAAAATTTTAGAAAATTTCCCTAATGAACAATTATATAGTATTGATGAAATGAATGTACCGTGGTATGCCGATCTAGTAAATTTTATTGTAAGTGATATTTTACCACCTGATATAAAAAATCCAGAGTTCAAGAAATTTATATATGATTCAAAATTCTATTTTTGGGATGACTCATATCTATATAAACAATGTAAAGTTCGAATTATTAGAAGGTGTGTGTCTTATGAGGAAACTCAACAGATAATTGAAAGATGTCATGGTTCTGAATATGGAGGACATTTTGGAATGAATAGAACTGCATATAAGATTTCGCAAGCTGGATTTTATTGGGCTACTCTTTTTAGAGATGTTAATGAATAATTAAAACATGAGATCAATGTCAACAAGTAGGAAATATTTATAGAAGAAATGAAATGCCTCTAAATTACACATTAGAAATTGAAATTTTTTATGTGTGGGGTTTAGATTATATGGGACCATTTATCCCTTCATTTGGGAATTTATATATAATACTTAATGTTGATTATATGTCCAAATGGATTGAAGCTATTGTTGTACCTAGATGTGATGCTCAGAGTGTTTCTAAATTTTTAATTAAAAATATTTTTACAAGATATGGAATGTCGAGATGCCGAGAGTAATTGTTATAGATGGAGGATCTCATTTTAGGAATAAGAGAATTGAATAATTGATTAAGAAATATGATATTATGCATAGATTCTCTACTACTTATCATCGTCAGAATAGCAGTCTAGTAGAGATATCAAATCGTGAAATTAAACAAATTTTAGAATAAGCTATAAATCCTTATAAATTAGATTCGTCTGCTAAATTAGATATTGCATTATGAGCATACAAAACTGCTTATAAGACTCCCATAGGAATGTCCTCATATAGACTTATTTTTTGAAAAACATGTCACTTACCAGTAGAATTGGAGAATAAAGCATTTTGGGCTATTAAGGAATTTAATTTTAATTTAAAGGATGCTAGTGAGAAAAGATTATTACAACTTAATGAACTTAAGAAGATTAGAAATGAAACATATGATAATGCAAAAATATATAAAGAGAAAATAAAAATATGACATGATTGAAAGATTATTCAAAAGAAGCTTGAACCTTGATAAGAATTTTTAATACAAGATTGATATTATTTTCAGGAACACTGAAATCCAGATGGATAGGACCATTTAAAGTGATTGAAGTCTATCATTATGTAACTGTTGTTATTAAAGATCTAACACTGGAAAGATATTTAAGGTTAATGGGCATCGATTGAAACATTATTATGATACATATACATACATATATATGTATATACATACATATATATGTATATATATGTATATATATGTATATATATATATGTATATACATATATATATATCTATGTAGATATATATATATCTATGTATATATATATGTATATGTATATATATATGTATATATATATATCTATGTATTCCAATTTTGTTTGATAAGTGTTTATATATTAGTAGATAATAATCTTAGATAATTTTATATATTATAAATTATAACAAATTTTTGTATTAGAGGAAAATTTGGAATCGAATTGATCAAAAACATGAAAAGACTCAATTTTGGCCTCCGGCGTCAACGACGCCAGAATTGGCGCTGACGGCACCTGCAGACAGACCAAAGTGCGGACAACGCCATCGGGAGCGCCGACGGCGCCGATAGCAGTTTGAGGGCTCTGGACAAATTTTGGCAGACTTTGGCGGGATTCCGCTTCATAGTAACCATTGGGAGGTGTTTTTAAAGTCATAAAAACTGCCTTAGATGAACAAAAACTTCTTATTTTTGAATTCCATGGCCTCCAATTTCAGAAATACTTCCAGGTATGGAGTTTTCCATAGAAAAAAGTTTATCATTTTTGATGCGCAAAGATTAGACAACAAAGTTATTACAAAGAAGAGGCATTATTAAGGAGAGAGGCTATGCCAATCACAGATTGATTAATCCAAGTTCTCCGATTGATAAAATCATTGTACAAAGGCGATGGGAAGTTCTGTGCTACACTACCAATGCAGTTACTGTACCAGCAGTACAGGAATTCTATGCCAACTTACATGGAATTACCCAAGGAGTTGTCTTCGTACGAGGTAAGGCTGTACCATTTACTCCCACGCAAATCAATGAGTTGTATATGATAGAAAGCATTCCAATCTGTCATTATACAAATTTTATCCCTACCAGTGATTTGATGGAAGGTGTCTATAATTTTCTGACGGATGAAAGTGATATTTGGGAAATGCGAGATGAAGGATATGTTTGTTTCTCTGCTTCATTGCTTAATCCAATATCAAAGTAGTGGCATTTCTTCATTTCTGCAAAATTACTCCCTACCATGAAGCTTGGTAGAGTCACCAAAGAAAGTGCTATTTTGAATTATTGCATTCAAATGGAAACACCCATTGATATAGGATCTTTCATATTTAAATTTGTTATGGGTATTATTATGAATGGGTCAATTGATGAACTTGGGCATCCTTCCACAATTTTCCTACTTTGCAGTCAATCTCAAGTTCCATATGAAGGTTGGGAAAAGGTTTTTTTTACCTTGGGATCCCATGATTACTATTGATGACAATTATGTTGGGAATGGGAATGAAACATTAGATACTATCTTAGATCACTCATCACATGCTTCAACTCCATTGATGCCAGCAACAGTTGGAAGTTCACTTACTGTAGAAAAGAAATTAAAGAACATTGAAAGAGAACTTTAGAGTATTACGAATGAAATAGAAAATCTTAAGTACCTTTTTGATCACCTATATTGGAAGATGAAAGAGAATTTTGCTTAAAATGTGTTTGTAAAAGTGTATTTTCATATATAAAAGTTAGTTTGTTATTGTTTGTGAAAATATTTGTTTGTGAATTATTGTTAGATAAAAATTTGTGTTTAAAAATACTAAAAAGACTTTGGAGAAAATTGAAAGGAAATTGAAAATTGAAAAAATTGAAAAATAGAATGTTTAGGCCTTCAGCGCCGACGACGCTGACATAGGCGTCATTGGCCCCTCGACTCGAGAATAGCCTTTAACCCATTAAAATTCACAATTTTCACCATAAACCACTATTTTTACCCTTTGAGTCACCTTCAACCTCTGATTTTTGCACCTAGGGCTCGCATTTGCTTGGAATTGAGGTGATTTTAAGGCAAAGGAACATTGGATTTCATTTTCTCTAGGTAAGAGCTACACTTTGAACTAAAAAATTTTGATTTTCACCAAGGATTTATCTCACATTGCCGAGATCCAAAAATTTTGGAATTTTTTGAGAGATTTTTAAAAAATCAAACTCTTACTTAGTATATTTAAGTATAAAGCATTTTACCTTGTGATGTTCAAAAATTTTTTTAGAATTTATTTGAATTTTTTTGAATTTTGTCAAGATTCGCCATGACAACAAGAACAAGCAAAGGAAAAAGAAGAGTAGATTATGATGAACAAAAATTTGTTAGCTTCAGGGCTAGTGCTTGATTCAATAGTCTACTTGAGCATAAAAAAGTAATTTCGAATTATGGTTTTAAAAATCTGGGTGGAGAAGTGGACCGATTAATCAATGCTCGGCACTGGAAAAATTTCTGTTATTTTTCTGCCGATGCGATTATTGGTGTAGTGATAGAATTCTATGCCAACTTTACTGAAGCTTCTGATGACTTTGTTTTTGTTTATGGGAGAAAGGTAGAGTTTTCTCCATGAAAAATTAATGAGTTTTATTAGTTGGAAGACGTTTAAAATTGTCAGTATAAATCATTTTCTGCTACTAATAAGGCCTTAGATGAGGTTATTTCTTTTCTTACTGATGGAAGAGGGACCTGTTAAGTCAAAAATGGTTTTAAGGTAAACCTCCACTTTCTATGCTTATTGTAGTATCTAAGGCCTGACACTACTATATTTATATTTCTGGAAGAATGATTCTGATAAATCATCATAGCGAGGTGACCAAGGATAGAGCTATCTTGAACTTTTGTATTCAACAGATGATGAGGATAAATGTAGGCTCTATTATTTATATGAACACTAGATCTATTTCTTTGGGAGTGACCACTGGTGGTTTGGCACACCCTGCAATTATTTTTACACTTTTTGAGCAGGCAAGAGTTGATTTTAGACCCGTGGAAGAGAAGATTAAGCCTCTAAGACCTATTGTTCCTGCCAATATAAAGACATATGAATCTCATGTTGATTGGAGATCTGGAAGTAAGACCAGAGATATTCCTTCTACTTCGAGGACCACTACTTCTAGTGACCCTACTAACCGAGAACTTTTAGACCAGATGATGATCCCGCAGGGAAATATCTTAAGAATGGATCATAGGTTACAAAACATGGATGCCAGAAATGCTCACACTGATGATTTGCTATGACAAAAGTTAGAATATGATGCTGCTAATGATGATGCATTTGTGAGATACATGAAGGGTGATCATTTAGTTAAGTTTCCTACTCACCCTATTTTTACTCCATATCACTGACATAATTTGGATGTAGAAGAAGAAGATGATGATGATGATTGGTGATTTAATTTTTTTAGTTTATGTTTGATTGTACTTTGTTATTTTGTTGTTTGTTTTTGTTATATTATTTAGAATGTTTGTTAGATTGTGAGACTCTGTTTTGTTGTTAAGTTGAGTTGTAAACTATAGGTTGGAAAAATGTTTTCATTTCTGGAATTCAGTTTAATTATATTGTTAGTTTTTGTCTTTTATTAAATGTATTGTAATTAACTATTTCTCAGTAGATTTTATATGTATTATGCGCAACTTAATATTTTAAGTAATTTTCAAAAATTTTAAATTTAAGATGACCTTTGGTTATAGAGGTTAACTTTAAATAACTATATTTATGTTTCTAAATATATAGTAAACTTAAGTAAACATTTTAAATAATAATGGTTAATTTTAAAGATTAAGATATTTGGTATAAAAGAAAAAGATTATATTTTTCTATTTTAAGTAAAGAAAGTTATATTTTTGAAATATTAAAAATCTCAAAGGCTCATGTAAGAAGAAAAGAATTAAACTTTATGAAATCTTTAAGCTAAAATGATTTTGTTAAGTGAAGAAATGTGACAAGTTTTTGACTTTAAGAAGAGGATAGAGAAGTTTAAAATCATTAAAGGTTATCCAGATATAATAATCCTCACATATTAATAAGAAAAGAAAAGAAAAGAAAAGAAAAGAAAAGATAAGGTGTGGGGAGAAACTTGAGGAGATGCCTAATTAAAAATTGGCTTCACTTGAATCAATTTAACAAAGAAGGCTTGCTACATTTTCTAAACTTTTATTTGAGTATTAGCTTATATACTAGTAAAGTTTTATAAAGTTCTTTTTCATATGTATACTTTAAGTGACTTTAATTTGACAATTTGAAATTTTTCTTGAAAAAAATAGAGAATCAGAAATCTTGTACTTGATTGCTAAATATTCTTATAACTTTAATATTAACTAGAGTTGTTTTGAATTTTTCTTAAGTTATGTTATTGTATTTAGTGGACTAAGATATCGAAATCTAGAAGTTAAATTCTTTACCATAAGTCATATTTTTATATAGTAGAGGAGTTACTTGAGGACAACTGACATGTAAGTTTGGGGGATTTTGATACACCTAAAATATATGCATTTTTAAACATATATTTTATACTCATTTTTTGTGATATTCTACTTTAATGGAAGGTATTTTTATGTTTTTTTGCAGGTTGTTGAATTTTAGGACTTGAAACAAAAAGAAAGAAAAAGGGATGAAATTTGGAGCAAAAATGAAGAAGTTAAAAATTTGTTCAGCGCTGACGGTGCTAGAAGCAGCGCTGACAACGTCGTTTGACAGAGAGCAGCAAATTGAACTATGGAACACTGGCGTCAACAACACTAGAATGGGTGTCGACTGCGCCAATGTCGGTTCAACCCGTATTTCTAGAATATTCAATGAATTTGGACGCTTTTTTAATATGAATTTGGATGTTTTTTGAATAATTTTTGGAGGCACCTATTGGAGAACCGACTCTAGGCTTTATTTGGGGCCAAAATTGATCAGAAAAGTGACTCTTCCTGACATCTCATCACCCCAATTGAGCCTTCTATGCATCACACATTATTGTATTTTTTATTCTATGTGTTATAACTTTCTCACGAAGTCTGAGTAGATTCCTTTATCTTTCTCCCTACTCTGAGATATGATGAAATGAAGAGATAGTTTGGATGTGCCAATGTTAAAATTTAAAATAAATTGTGATAGTTTTTTAACTCTGCCCTTATTTTACTTTTCGATCTGGCCAATTGAATTTTGTTTGTTTATTAGTATTGTATGAACTTTCTTCTATATATAAAATTTGTGCTCTGTTGTATCTTTCTCATGAAGTCTGAGTAGTTTACTTTATCTTTCTCCCTATTCTGAGATATGATGAAATGAAGAGATAATATGGATGTGCCAATATTAAAATATAAAATAAATTGTGATGGTTTTTCAACTCTAAACTTAATTTACTTTTTGATATGGCCAATTGAAATGTTAAAATATTTTGTGAAACATATGATCGGGAAAATTGAGTATGAGTTCTACAACAGAGTGAGGATCACATTTGATTCCATGAAGGAGAATTTTGTTCATGGAATTAAGTGCAAATAAATAGGGAAATATACTTTATTTGGTGTAGAATTGGAGAATCATTAGCGTGACGGACTAAAATCTCCAATTCCGTCTCAGTGTCTAAAAACTAAAGCCAAAGTTAGCCTTCAGGTGAAGGGAAGTGGGAGCTCTGGAGTGGGAGTCAGTATCCTCCTAGCCTAGCCACAGATTTTGGGATTAAACCTGGGATTAGCCAATGATTTTCTATAATACTATATTAGGGTAGAGAATTAAAACTGCTCCTATTTAGCACAATACATATTAAAATCATTTATCTCATCTCATTTTACCAATATCTCATTGTAGTGGGAAAGATGCATTTTCACATAAGAAATCTTCATCACATAAACATAGTTTAATAGTCTAGTTTTTACTGTTTAAACTTTGCATTTCAATTTTGTTATTAGTTAAATAATTTAGTTCTAATAATATCTTAACATTTGAAATTAGTGACGGTAATTTTGTTTTGACTTTCTGTGAATTTCCTAGTAAAATTATCATTTGAAATTTAAACATTCCCTATGGGATCGATATTTGGGGCTTAAATAGAAAGTCCTTTATTATTTGATAATGATATGTATACTTGCATAGAATCCCAAGATTAATTGCTTAAATATCTAATTCATAAAATATTGTATCAATCTTTTGACACCGTTGCATAGCAGAGTCAACCATATAATTTTTACACAGCTATATTTCACTCGGGATCATGAGCATAGAAATTTTTATGAATGGATTTTTTATTTTTTGGCACTTCATTTAATTCATACTGAAATAATCATGCAAAGTCTTACAAATGTATGTGGAAACAATTTTTTTGCTGAATTAGTAAAGATAGAAATTCTTGGTGACTAAAAGGATTGCTTTGCGACTTAAGATTTCGAAGAGAGGAGTGGAAGTTTAACCTACCAAGATTGAGATGACAGAAAAGCTTCCACCATCCACCCTATGAAAGGAGTCGTGAGTTTTTAAGGGCATGCCAGATTCTACAAATGATAGGATAAGGGCCACTCTAGGATCATAGAGTCTCTTTACTATTTACTAGAGATGGACGTGGCCTTTGACTTTCAATATGTTTGCCTAGTTGCCTTTAAGCTTATTAAGGCCAAATTAGTCACTGCACCTATTATGGTTGCACTTGATTGGGACATCCCTTTTAAGCTGACATGTGATGCTAATGACCACAATATAAGTGCAGTTTTAGACCAAAGCCAAGACACGATCTTCCATGTCATTTACTATACCAGTAGAACCCTCAACAAAACACAAATGAATTACACCACCACTAAGAAGGAACACCTTACCATTATATTTATTCTTTCCATATTTAGATCTTACCTGATAGGGATATGTATTATTGCTCACATTGACTATGCTACCATTAGATATCTTTTAGCCAATAAGGATTCTAATCCTTATTTAATCTGATGGGTCCTTTTGAGAAAAGAGTTCGATTATCAAGTTAATGATAGGAAAGATAAGAAGAGTTAGGTATTTTATCACTTATCTAGACTCGAGAAGAAAAAATATGATGAGAGTATTTTAGACAAAAATGAGTGTTTTCCCAACAAACAACTCACCATTTCTGAGGGGATCACTCCGTAGTATGCTAGCATTGTAAATTAAATTGTTAGTAGGATCATTTCTTATGGTCTCACTTACCATCAAAAGATGAAATTATTCTCTGATGCCAGATTTTACTATTAGGATGAGCCCTATCTTTTTAAGACATGCAAAGACCAAATTCATAGGAGATGTGTGCCCTAAGAAGAGCTCAACCATATTATTTGGTTCTGTCATGATTTGGAATCTGGTGGGTGTTTTGGTGGATCCAAAACAGCTACTAAAATTTGATAATCTAGATTTTATTAGCCAACCCTCTTTAATGATGTTAATCAATATGTGACAATTTGTGATAGATTTTAAATGGTAGGGAATATCTATAAAAGAGATAAGATATTACATGTTTTGGGGATACTCTTTATGGAAAAGTTTTGACCTTCTTTAGAAAATCTTATATATTAGTAGTAGTAGACTACGTCACTAAGTGGATTGCGGTGGTGGCACTAACCAATTGCGACGCTTAGAGTGTTCCTAAATTTTTGAAGAAACTCATTTTTATTAGATTTGTAGCACCTAGGATTATTATTAGTGATGGGGGTAGCCACTTTTGTAATAAAAAGATGGAGGAATTATTTTCAACATTTAGAATAAATTAAAAGAATGCTACTAAAAATCATGCCCAAACTAAGGGTTTAGTTGAGGTTTCCAAAAGAGAGACCAAGATGATTCGGAAAAAAAATTATTAACCCAAATTGGAAAGATTGGTCCCTTAGGCTTGACGATGTAATATGGGCTTATAGGATTGCTTTCAAAACTCCCACAAGAATGTCACCCTACAGATTGATATATGGAAAGCATGTCACTTACTAGTAAAATTGGAACATAATGCTTAGTGGGCAGTTATGGAATTCAATTATAATTTGAATGAACAAGTAGCTTTCGAGTGTGGCCACACTTGTTCATGACCCCATCAACATGTGATTATGACTCTATTTAAAACTTAGGCTGCTTGGTTTTCTTCTCCATGTTCACCTTCTTCCTTCTTCAATTCCCATGAGCACTTCACCTCTCTAGCCTTATAGCACCTTAGATTGCTGGAAAAGTAATCAGAACTCTATTATTTTCTTAGGGAAGATAGATCCGGGCGAGGGAAGAAGGGTTATTACGTAGGTTTCCTCTGGCAAGCCTCCATTTTTTTATTTTGATTTAGTCAATGGTGACTGAAAGTTGATTTATCCTATGAGATCTTCTTCCCCACTATGAGCTCTTCTTCCCCACTTCCTTTTTGAGCCTTACTTCTCATTTGAAAGTTGAATTGGAGGATATGAATCAAAAGAAAGTTGAGTTGAGAGAAGAGGAAAAAGAGATTGAAAAACCAATAGGAAAAACCTATTTCATCAACCAAGATAAATATAAAAAGACCACCTCCTCCATTTCCTCAGCCAAGAGGAAGAATTGGAAGATCACTTGAGATAGAAGAATAACATAGTAGAATTTGATCAAGAATCTAAATCATCTAGTGAGAATCTGATCCAAAATTTTGGAGATCTTGAATTTACATATAGAGGTCCATTTCTAATAAGTCTTAAGGACAAAACTAATATGTAAATTGAGAAAATGATAGGATGAATATTAGATCTATAATGAAACATGAGGAAAAATAATCTAAATAAATTTGAAAAGGAAAAGCTGATAGAAAAACTAAAATTCAAGGATTTTGTAGGAATCCCTAGATCCAAAAAAGATTACATGAATGGAATTTTGATCAGAGATGAATCATTTGTCAGGCTGGCAACGTTAAACCAAGTGCTTTATGGAATGCAACCCATAGTTATCAGTGTGGTTTGATTTAGTACGCTTGAGAGTCATGATTGTTAGTGTTGTATTGTATTAGTGTGGATCGATTAGCTCAATTGATGAATGGTGAATATTTGGACTGTTAGTGGTTTGATTTGATCCTTGTGTGTCACGAGGGAGGTGATTCCTTAATTTCTCATTATGGTTAGACTTGATTATGTTATATTGTAAAAATTGGATTGACAAGTCCACTTTAACTTGGGTCTCAACCGGATTTGAGTTTTACCAGAGACATATTGAGTTTGGACAGTAATAGTTCCATCTCAATTTACTTTTTACTTCCTTTCTTTGACCTTATTTTCATTTGTTAGGAGTCATGAAATTTCTTAATGTGCAACATGTGGATGATCTTACACTATCCTTATAACTATTAGAGGTTCTTAATTAATGGGATAAGCTTATGCCTGAGGTTGGTATTCATGACCCAACGTAACAGGGATAATCTTGTCCATGAGGTTAAACAAATAAAATTCATGTAAAATAATTAATATATCACTATTGTGATTTGATTAGAAATTAGAAGTAAAGTAGTGAGATGCGATGACCTCATTCATCAAGTGTATTTATGTTTGTGTTACAACACTATAGAGGACTCGTAGAACACTTAAATATATGTTACTATGCTGATACATTTTATGCTTATTAAACTTTTCTTTAGCCAATTTCATTTTGGCATGTTTAGTTTAGATTTACTTTCTACTACACACCGTTCTGTCCTAAGTATATTTGCAGATATTTTGCTAGACACTCATGGTATATTTTACTTATAGGCTGTGATTTTTCTTCTTGTTTTTATTTTCTATGCTGAATGTTATACATATCAAAAATCAAGTTTGGTGGAGGAAGAAAAATAAATTTTAAAGTTAGTATACTACTTTTAGTTTAATATTATTGCATGCATGTTTTAGGCTAGATTTACTTTCTTCTGCAGTCATCAACTTTGATTATTCATATATTTGAATTTGATAGAATGTTGAAGTAGCTCGTAGATTAAGCTTTTAATTTTTCTTCCTGCTACATTTTATGAAGTTGATTGAAAAATATTTAAAAATTCAAGTTTCGGGGGAGGAAGAAACATAACTTTTAAAATTAAACTTTATTTATTCTCTTTAGTCTGTATTTAATTTGATATCACTTTTAAAATGATTTATAGTCATTATATTTAGGTTACTATAACTTTGATTTTAGGAATGTTAGACAAATCTTTGTTAGGATCTGATGTGATGAACCCATTCTAGAGTTAAAATATTTTGTAGGAAACATTAGAAAAATAGTTTTTTTATTAATGGTAGAAAGAAGTTGAATATTAGAAAAGCTAAGATTCTTAGATTTATACTTAAAGAGAATTGAGATTTTATTGAAAATTTTTCAAACGAATACTTACACTTTTAAAAAGTGAAGGAAAGTCTTGAGTTTTTAACTTTATAAAGAGGAAAGTGAAATTCAAAATTATTAAAGGCCAATCCAGTTAAAGTAATCCTCACTTAAAAAAAGAAAAAAGAAAAAGTAAGGAATAAAAAGATGTGGAAGGAAAAAGAAAAAGATAAAGAAGAAAAGAAAAAAAAAAGAGAAATTACGAAGTAATGAAAATTGAGGAGAAGCTTGAGGAAAAGCCTAATAAAAAAATGGTTCACTTAAAACTTTTTAAAGATAAAGACTTAGAAACAATCGTAAGCTTATTCTAATTTCAAAAAAAGTATTGGTAAAATTAGTATAGATATGGTGCTTAAATTCTTATTTTAAACATTCTAAGAATCTTTGGGTTGGCAAGTTTCAATAACTTTGAAGTAAATAGAAAATCAGGATTCCTAAGTTGAATATGAAATGTTCTTACACCTTAGTACTAGGTTGATTTGCTAGCAGTTCTCCTAAGTTTTATTATAACATTTCAGAGACAAAATTATAGGAAACTCTAATAAAACCTACTACCTAAAATCAACAAATTTGGTTTTTAAAGTTAAAAGGTTACTTGAGAACAAATAACATTTAAGTTTGGGGGAATTAACAAGCCTAAAAATTATCTACTTTTTAATAAATATTTCATGCTAATTTTTAATGATATTTAATGATATTACATTTTAAAGGAGGGTATTTTGCATGTTTTTGGTTTCAGGTACAATAAATGAACTTTTGGAGTAAATGAAGCAAAAACGGTGCAAGTTGGAGCCAAATAGAGCTAGGATGAAAATTTTGATCTACCGCATTTTGATGTCTTTCTTTACTTAATCTCTTTCACATTTATCACATTTTTTTGAATGAAATTTCAGTTTAAAGAAATGTTATTGTCTTGTTTATCTTGTAGGTATAATAATTTGAGTGGACTGGAGCTGAAACAGGGCAAAACGGAGTGAAATGGAGTTGTTGTCAATTGGGTGGTGCCTAGGCACTAGTCTCATACAAAAATGGATCTTAGGTGCCACATTCCGTCGCCTAGGTGCCAGAAACTATTAAGCAAAGATTTTGGGCAATATCAGGCTATTCTAAGATGTTTTGAAAGATTCTAGGCAGTTATCCAAGCTCTAAAGAGAGATACAATGAATCTTGACAAATGTAATATGAAGAGGTGTTTCTCTTGGAGTAAAAAGGTTTGTCTCTTGTAAAAAAGAGGTATTTGGTTTCTCTTTAAACAGGGGGCTAGTGTCTCTCATGAGGGAGGATTGGAAGGAGTTATTAGAGAGTTTTAGAGAGAGTTTTGACATGCTTCTTCTAGAAAGCGCGTGTGTGAGTAGGAGATGTAGATTTATACCATTTCTAAAGAGATTAGTGAAGGACTTTGAGTGATATGACTATGGAAGTGTATTAGTGGCAATTGAATCTGTAGGAGACTTTGTTGAAGAAATTATCATCTTTCTTTCAATGGGAAAAAGCTAAGTATTATGTTCTTCATTATCTTGTAATTGTTGTAAACACTTTCTAGTGGAATTTCCTTAATTTAATGAAGATTTTTTTGTGTTTTATCCATGCTTCCTGAGTAATTTTATTCACTCTTTTCTTTTAATATGAAGTGTTGGCATGTGTAGGAAAAATTGTTTTATGATATAATATTTTTTATTTCCATGTGATAAGTGATATCTCCTTTTCTTCTTTGAGACAACTTAAGTGGCAAAAAGTTATGTTAAAATCTATTGTAAGTAAAACTATGTCTCGAGAGAGCAGCCATCTCGCAACTTGAGTGCACTCACATTGACATGTTGGCTATGCTAAAGTAATTTAGTCGGCGATGTAGCTTTTAAGGAAATATAATTTAGTGATCTTTTTCTATTAGGAGCTTTTAGGTGACAGATAGTTGCATAAAACTAATAGAATACTAAGCATACATATACACTTGGAAGAGGGTAGGTAGATGATGCATTCATTTTTGTGGTGTGCATTGTAAATATCTTTCAATATTACAATACACACAGAGCAGAACTAGTAGTAAATATGCTGTTCAATCCAAAAAAAAATAAGTTCAGCTTAAATAATTTTATCTTTTAAAATCTCTAAGCTGCCAAACCCATAATAATAACACAAGTATATGTTTTCTCAAGTAGTAAAGGGCACTAATGGAGTCCTAGGTATCAATCCCATAGAGAGTTGGAAATTCTTATGGTTAAAATGTCAAACACAATATTCAAACTATAAAACTTTAGTAAGCAAAACAAATTTAAAGTAAATTTAATGTGCACTAAATGAAATGCAGTTAAATGAACTAAGTTAACTTAATTAATTGCTAAACTTCAAAAATAAACTTATAAAGACTAATTTTTTTTTTGAAATGAAGAGTTCAATTTTAAGAAAGCATCCTTCCCCTTTATAATGAGTTTATAAAGTGTGAAGAAACTAAAATCATTTAAAATACATATAAAATTGTATTATGATAAATAGGAGCAATCTTATTCCTTACCCTCTGAGAGTGCATAAAGAATATTGACTAATCAAAAGTTTGGTCCCTAAATCATTGGTTAGGTTGAGAGGATGCTGGCTGCCACTCTATAGCTCTCACTTCACTCTCACTTGAAGGCTAACAATCGCCTTTGAGTTTCCAAGCAACTGGAAAAAAACTTGGGGATTCTAAACTATCACATTAAAATCTCTAATTATGTACCGATCAAAGTATATTTTCTTATTTATTTGCACGCAACCCCAAGGATTACATTCTCACCCATAAAATTGAATGTGACTCTTACTTTGTTGTAGAAAGCATAGTCCTTTCTAATTGTATGTTTCTCAATAAATTTTAACCTTTCAATTGGCCAGATAAAAAAGTCAATGAAGATTAGAGTTTGAATTATCACAATTTCTTGAAAATTAAAACCACACAAAACAAAAGTAATTCTTAACAAAACCATATCTTATTGTAGGGAGAAGGATAAATAAGTCTACTCAGAATTCATGATAAGGATACAAAAAAACATTGATTTCATTTATAAAAAGAATTTTACAAAAGAAAGAAAGAAAAGAACACAGCTTATCTCACTCCTTCCAAAGCAAATCCCTAGAATTTCCCTTTAAGCACTTTCTCTCTTCACAATCACACTCAATTCTCTCTTAGAAGTGTAATGAAGACGAAATCTCTCACCTTCCCTCTCCTTTTACAACCCTAGAAGAAAATCATCTCTTCTAAAGACTTCTGTCTTAGGCCAAAACCTTCCTCTCAAACTCACTCCCCCCTCTCTTTTCTAGACTCCTCTCTTTTTAGTTGGTGCCAGCCATCTTTTAAAATAAATTCAAAATTCGCTCCAATTCCCCCCCCCCAAAGTTAAACCTTTTAACACCAAGTGAGAAATTCCTTCATCTAAGAGACATATATCTTCATTAAAGAGCCTTTCCAAAGTGTTTAGCTGCATTGAACCACTCCATGGGACGTTTGAATTGTTTGGAGCCTTCAAAAATCGCTAAAAAATAGTCACGAACCGGCTTACTCCGTCTTAATTTGTCTCTCGCACTTCTGGCGCTAGTTCTGGTGCTAGCCTAATGAAGTTCGTGTTATTATCTAGATTTTGGCACCGTTTCTCTGTAAAATGGTGCCCTTGGCGCCAGTTTCTGGTGCTAGCTCTCTGAAAAATGGCGCCTCTGGCACCATAATCATGAAAATCTTTGTTTTGGCTCTAAAGTTCCTTCTTTTTGCTATTTTTTTCTCAAATGCCTAAAATTGATATACCTACAATAAAAACATGAAAATGCCCTTTTTTAAAAAGCAATATCGCAAAAATAATCGTAAAATGTCATAAAATAGTACATTATTTTGGTATATCAAAATCCCCAAACCTAAATGTTACTTGTCCTCAAGTGACCCTTTTACTATATAAAAATATGAATTATGAGAGACGTTAACTTATAAACTTCTATAATTTATTTTAATAAATATAATCGTATAACCTAAGAAAAACTTTTAATAACTTAGGTTAAAACTACAAGTATAAGAACACCTAGTAATCAAGTCTAAGAGTTCTGAATCTCCATTCATTTTGAGAGGAATTGTAATTTTTCATATCAAAGATACTTAGAATATCTATATGAAAAAGAATTTCATGAAAAATTTATTAGTAAGGATGCTAACACTCATATACAATTTTAGAAAATGTAATAAAGCTTTTTTCCTCAAGTTGATTCAAGTGAAGCCAATTTTTGATTAAGCAGCTTCTCTTCACATATTTTTCTTTTCTTTTTCTTTTTCTTTTATTTTCTTAATTGTCGGTGCTATTTTTGTTTAAAGGAGTTGCCTGTAAGAAGCTGCCGGTCATCATAATTGAAATCCTAAACTAACCCCATATTTTTTATAGTTTAAATAAAAGAGCACTGTACCTCAAATCTTGTATCTATCCCGAAGGATAAACATAACATTTTAGGATGAGGCTCGATCAAATAAACTAAGGAATATATGACATCTGTTTGGTCTGCGAAACCTTTGTATTTGCCGACAAGT
>NW_018236793.1:10857-20807 GCF_001263595.1 Phalaenopsis equestris | reverse complement strand
TTTATATTAAGCTGGGTTCAGACATGCTTCCTATAAGGGCAAGCCCCTATAGTTAATTACATCTTAAATGACCAAAGTCACCTAAGAGGACTCTCGATAAAATTCAGGAAATATTATCTTCAAGGAGTTTCAAACGGTGAGACTTTTTGAAGAGATTAGTGGGATCAGGCAAAGATGTGTGAAAGGGGAATGACTCAAGTTTGGAATATTTTGTTGTAGAGTCCAAATGAGGAAGAACCAGGGGATGTCATGGATTCAGAGGAGAACCCTAGTGACTTCCCAAGCTATCCTAATGTTTGGCTTCATTTCTGAAGAGAAATATTTAGATGTTTCATCCTGCCAATTTTTTTAGTTAGGGCTTACATTCCTGTGAAACTTGAAAGATGTGAGGATTTAGGTCGTGACAAACGACAACCTCAGAATCCGAAGATGAGTTAGGGCTTATATTGAATAGTAGGGCTATGCAAATGCCTAAAGATAAGGTGAGGATTTACGTTGCATAAGCAAGCAACCTCGAAGTCCTATGACTTTGTTGTTTATATCTAAGGAAGAAAGATTAGTTTAGCTAGGGAAGACATGTTTTGTTTTTGAAGATGGTGGTGCTGCCCACCATGCTAGCTCCAAGCTTTTTGCCGCGACGAGTTTGAGTTTTCTAGTGTGTCAAGATATGATGTCAAATCAGGTGGCCTTATGGTTGTAGTTCTTTAAATTTTTTAGGGGCATGTTAAAGTTGATTAGAGCGACACCAGTTAGGATCCTACTATTCCCTCATTTTGGCACCACTATTTTCTATTGGATTCATTTAGTCCAAATGAACTTACTAAACTCAACTTAATGAGTTCCATAATTTCATTTAGACCGTGGGAAGCCTCGTTAGCAACCGTAGGTTACCTCCTCCAAGGAATTCCCCATCATCTGATAGAGACGTCTTAATTTAGTTGTAATTGTACTTTTGTATGATGTTTATGATTAAATTTTGAGTTGTTTTATATTTCAATGTTGTGACAGCGAATTTTATCTTGTTTTAATTTAGTTTTAATTTTGGTTTAGGTTTTGTGGCTATCCTGATAGTTTTAGTTTTCGTGGAGGGTGACATCGTTATTTATCAGGCAAATTTTGTAAGCATAAAAAGTATAGTATGAAAGTACAAGAAAGACAATGCTGAAAACTGTAAAAGCGTACCCGTGCGACCACCTGAAACTCAAAATACATGTTAGGGCATTTTATATGAAGCATGAAAGTAAAGTTTTAACGACCTATCTAACCCTAGGTAATATCTTGGTGGGTCCCTATTTGATCAATTAAGGATGATTTTATCAACCAGAACATATTAAGTTTGGTAGACCTCCGAGGTATCCAACAGATTTTGATAAAGAAGTAGGTTCGTGCTACTCTCTCACCGCCTAGTGAAAATTCTCAAGCTTTGGTGAGTGTCTTAGTCATTTCAAATGAAATTGACTTATAAGTGATGATGATGATTCATGTTTTTGTTTTGAAATTCATTTGAGCATCAAATAGGGGTATTAAATTAGTGAGTTATTGACACCTAAAATCATACCCCTAAGTCTAGGATCATTTAATTGGTTAAACTCCCAAATTTATGTAATTTAAGAAAATTTCAAATTTATCCTTTTTAATCAGGACAAGTGAGGTTGGTTTCTACCAGTTAACCCCTTGTGTTTCAATCATCCAAATATTTTAATTAGAGTCAAGGATTTCCCATTCTCCTTTCTAAAATTAGGCCTAAATGTTAATTAAGACTAAATTTCCAAAATTACACATTTGCCTCTAAGGTTCTATCACTTCATAATTCATCAAATTTAATCCAATTGACATTGTAATTTTTATCCTACCTCACTCATGGGTCAATTGAGACATTAGAGGTGAAAGTGTGAATTTTCAAAATTTAATTTATCTATAAAATTAGTTTTAATGCAAAAACAAGATTTTTCAAAGAAAATTCCTAACTTGACCAAGTTAAATCCTAATGCCTTGAAATTTTTACTAGAGGTAGGCTTAGAGTAGAGAAGCCTTTGGACCAACTTTCATGATTTTTTGAATTTTATTTGAATTTTAAGAATTATTTTAATTTCTGGGGTGTTTATTAATTATAAAATATTTTAAATTTGGAAAATTAAGTTTTATATTTTTATTAAATCTCTCTGATGTCAAGAAATATAGAGAAACAAATTTTACATTTTTCTGATTTTTCTTTGAATTATTGGAAGTATGTTAGTAAAAAACCATTTCTAGCCTTTAAAAATTATTTTAAGCTTCAAAATTCAATATATTTATTTAGAAAATCGAAAAAAATATCCCAATTATTCCTAAGTGATTAGGAACAAATTTAAAACATTTCCATGAATTTTATTGTTTTAGTGATTTTTAGGGATTTTTAATTATTTAAAATTTTTAAAATAAGGCTAAAAATCAAGTTTTTATTTTAAATACCATTTTATTTTAGAAAATACCCCTGATCATAGAGAACTTAAAAATCAAGTTTTTCTAAATTCTTTAGTTATATTTTTATTTTAAAAATTATTTAAGTGCAAAAATGGTATTTATCTTAAAAAAATCAACTTAAGTTACCAAATCACTCAAAATGCTTTGAAATTTTTATGAGTTCTCTGGATCTTAAACAGCAGTGGAGATAAAAAATTAAATCATTTATATGTTTATGTTACCCAAAATTTATTCTCTTTGTGTTTTAGGGTTGGTGAAGATTAAGTGTATTCTTAATGACTTAACTCATGAAATTATTTCAAAGGGGTCATCTGGTCATAGTGAACCTTCCAAAATTTTCTTGGAATTTTTTGAGTAACATGCTAATTATCATGATTAATTTATGTAAATAAAAGACATAAACTTAAAAAATATAGATCTCTGTCTAGGGACCTCCTCTGGCTTTTGAAAAATCAAAGGATGTTCCCTAAGCTAGAGGCATGAACATGCTAAAATTTCAAGTCATGGTGTTATTACTACATGCATGGAGAATCAAAACATTCAAGTCAATGTTTAATTAATTAAAAATAAAATATGCATCAAATGGACTCCAAATCATTTCCGCTTTGTTCTCCTATTTTCGCTGAGTAAGAGGGTCTTTTTATTTTATTTTTCTGGTTTTTTAGACCAAGATATGAATTTTTAAATCTTGGGCTATTTATTTAAATAAGAAAATCCCTATTTTTCTATTCAAATGCGCGACACTGACTGGATCCTAAGCAGCTCTGAAGGCACGCGTGGTGCACTCTGGTTGAACGCCGCCATCCACGTAGCCACTGAATTGGCCTGTTGTTCATGTAAGGAAGCGCTGTCTGGCTCGAGCTCCTCCATCCATCTGAAACACACGCGATTGGACGGCTCCCCGTCATCATCCCCGATAGAGGGATTCCGTGACCGTCCACATTAAAACCCTAAGATCTCAGCCTAGACTCAACCAAATCACTTTGGGTTTGATCCTATGGACTTGTTTAAGTGAGACAAACATGCACATCCATACGGTTAATGTACAATTAAATCAAGCCTAATTAAATGGAGAATCAAGATAGGCTCGGGAGAATAAGCTCGAGAAGAGGGAAAATTCAATACCTTAGCTCTGAGAAGTGAAGCTTCAATCGGAGGTGCTCGACACATTTTTTGGGGTCCAAGCAGGCTAGGGATTAAGCCTCTGGCTGTGGTGCAAACCTAGATAGGAATTCGACCAAGCACGATTTCATGTGTTAGTCTAGAGCTATGCTAGGGGCTTTGTGGGAGGGGAATTTGATGGGGCTTTTCCTTTTTTCACTATGATGAAGGTGTGGGTGAGTTTAATTTGATGTTTGTGGAGTGTAGGAGTGTAATGAGCTCTATCTAAGTTCTAGGCAGAGATTCAAGCTAAAAATTAGGCTCCGACAAGGGGATTCAGGGCAATTTGGTGGTTGGATTGCACTGAGGAGGTATCAAAGAGGCTTTGGGATCAATTTGGGGAAGTCTCTCAGAGGAAATATCAGCACTACCTCCATGGCCGTGGAGGGGAGCTTTTATAAAAAATAGCTTAAGGCTTGCTGCCATGTTCAATTGGGGGGTGAAATGTGCTGCCTAAGACGAGGGCAGAGAGGATCCAAGATTTAATTTGGATGAGGTGGCCTCAAGGTTTGAATTAGGTTTAATCCCATGGGCGTGGCTCATGGTTTGGCCTTTTTCTGGCCACTAGGCCGACAAGCCAGCCAGGGGGAGGTGGCTAGGAGCTCAAGGAACCCAGGAGAATATGTCACAACAATTTAATGTGTTCAGGCTTTGTTTCGGCAAAAAATATCCTAAGCTTAAGCAAATATGGAATGAAATCCCTTAATTTAAGAGACATTTGGTCCATGGCTTTGTTTAGGTGGTTTTAAGAAGTTTAGGATGGCCACTAAAGTCCAAATAATGGTTGTGGAGTCAATAATTTGGTGACTTTGGGGTTGTTAAGCCATCTTTAGTGCATGAGTTCAATGTGGGTTCAAGTGATCAAAGCTTGAATTTGGGCTAGGCTAGCCATGTAACTTGGCCCAATTAATTGATCAAAATTGTGTAGATGATTGTTATGAAGTTTTTTGATAAAGGGTTGGAGTGATTTTGAGCTCAATTAGAGGGTCAATTTGGAGGATTTTTTAAATTTGGTCAATTAGGGCATGTTGGGATAGACTTGGGTCTAGGTTAGGTTATCCTTGGGCTATGCCCAAATTTAATGGTCGAAATGATCAAGGGAGATGCTTTGAATATTTTTCATGAAGGAATGCAGTGGAAATTTTGGGGCTAAGGCCGTCAATTTGGTGAGATTTTGAGACATGGCCAATTTAGAGCAAATTTGGGGCTTTTTAGAATTAGGTTGAAATAAAAAAGAAATTGTGGCCTCACCAAGGCCAATTGAAGGCCAAGTTTGATGTATGGGAATATTATGAGGGTTTTTCAGCACAAATTGTGGCAAGTTAAGTAGGCCATGCTTTCAATTTGGTGGAACCAAGTCATGGGGGCAAAATTGGGGTTTTGATCTAAATCAAAATTAGGTTCAAATCATGGACTAATTAGGCTTGGATTTAGTTTATATTAGTCATACAAAGAGTGAATTCAAGTTTATAATTGAAATTGGGGTAAATTGAGACCAACTTGATAAACATTTGAGGTGATTTGGGGAAAATATGGGCCTTAAAAGGTCAATTTAGAAGTTTTGGTCAAAGATGGTCAAATTGGCCAAATTAGGTCATGTGGTAGTTAAGTAAAATTAAATTGGGAATATTTTTGAGGGGTTGAGAATTTTAGGGATTTTTTTGGAATTTTTGGAATTTTAGGCTAAGGAGGGGTATTTTGGTAATTTGGCCAATTTTTTTGGTGATTTTGGGTAGTTTGGGTGTTTTCAAGGTATTTGAAATGATTTTTTAACTAAATAGGGTATTTTGGGTAAATTTGGGAATTTTGGCCAAATTTGGGGTCCCAAGGGTATCTAGGTAATTTGGGGGAGTTTTGGGGCAAAAGGCTAGGTTGGGTATCTTGGCTGAGTCGGAGGGTCAACCACCATCAATAAGCCATGGACCAATGGAAACCCCATTTTGGGTCCTTTATGTAGTGGTCTTAGCTAATCCCTAGCCTAGGGCTCGTGGGTTTAGGGGACCACCTACATGATTCTCCCAAAAGTATCAAGGGACCAAAGCCTAGAAGTTTAAGATTAGGATTGTGAGTCATTGTGAGCGCAAATATGTACTTTAAGCCCTAGACCAACACCCAGGGTCAACCCTAAGGTCCAACAGTCCTAAGTGGACTCTCCTTGAGCTCCCTTGTAATGACCCCACCTACTAAATGCTAGAGGTTAGGACCAATATGTGGAACTTCAAGTTGAGTAAAGAGGAGTGTAGAATTTTTAATGGTGAGGGTTTCTTGTCTAGTTTTCTAAGAATAGTCAATAGGAAAGTCCTATGGCTAGACCTTAGGATACTAAAGAGGAAAAACTAAACCTCAACAAAAGTGAGGTCAACAAATGGACCCCCATGAGGTGGGGTGTGCTGGGCAAGCACACCGCGTGAATTGGCGTTGGCCGACAAGATCAACAAAACCAATATAGACTCCTAAGTCAATAGACCTGGAAGTATGTGTAGGGCTGTGTGGGAGGACCAAATCGAGATGGAAAGCACAGAGGCTCACGTCCAACTCAAAAGAGTATAACATCAGTGTAGAAGATGACAACCATTAAGGATATTATGCCAGAACGAAAAGACTATACTAGTTTGAGTTACCACTGGGGAGTTATATTCGAACTGGCAAGTGATAGGGAGAATATATATGTCACGTTAGGAAGGAAAGCACAGGGACTCACATCCAACCCAAGAGGTAACGAAGAAAATATCTGCTACGTTGAGGAGGAAAGTCACATCCAACTTAAGAGGTAGCGGAGAAATATATCAATCACGTTAGGAAGGAAAGTATTGGGACTCACATCCAACCCAAGAGGTGATGAGGAAAACATCTGCTACATTGAGGAAAGCGCTGTGACACACATCAAACTCAAGTGGTAGTGGGAAAATATATCGATCATGTTAGGAAGGAAAGCACTGAGACTCACATCCAACCTAAGAGGTGACGAAGAAAATATCTGCTACATTGAGGAGGAAAGCGCTGGGACTCACATCCAACTCAGATGGTAGAAGGAAAATATATCGATCACGTTAGGAAGGAAATTGCTCAGTTAGGAAGGAAAGTATTGGGACTCACATCCAACCCAAGAGGTGATGAGGAAAACATCTACTACATTTAGGAGGAAAGCGCTGTGACTCATATCCAACTCAAGTGGCAGCGGGAAAATCTCAAGGGGTAGCGAAGGGTGTTGCATTAGGAAGGAAAGCACTGGGACTCACATCCATCTTAAGAGGTGACAAAGAAAATATCTACTACATTGAGGAGGAAAGATATGGGACTCACATCCAACTTAAGTGGTAGCGGGAAAGTATATCAATCACGTTAGGAAGTAAAGCACTGTGACACCCAAGAGGTGACGAAGAAAATATCTCCCTATGCAGAAAATATGCAGATTCAAACACGTAAATTCATGGTGAATATGTCAATAGAATATAAAAATATGTGACAAAATTAGAATTTAGGTACTAATTCGGAAATGAGAATTGAAATTTAGGTATCAATCTCGAAAAGAGAGTCGGAAGTTAGGGACCGACCTCAAATATAGCGAATCAGAAACATAGGACTGATTCAAATATGTGTGAATTAAATATAAGGACAATTCCCAGAAGAGAGTATCAGAATTTAGGTACCAACCTCGAATATGGTGAATGAGAAACATAGGACTGATTCGAATATGTGAGAATTGAAATATAGGGACAATTCTCAAAAAAAGTATCAGAATTTAGGTACCGACCTCGAATATGGTGAGTCAAAAATATAAGAGTGATTCAAATATGTGAGAATTGAAATATAAGGACAATTCTCAAAAAGAGTAACAAAATTTAGGTACCAAACCCAAATATGGTGAATCAGAATTTAGGCCTGATTCAAAAATGTGAGAATTTAAATATAGGGACTATTCTCAGAAGAGAGTGTCAGAATTTAGGTACCGACCTCAAATATGGTGAATCAAAAACTTAGGACTGATTTGAATGTGTGAGAATTGAAATATAGAGACAATTCTCAAAAAGAGTATTAGAATTTAGCTACTAACCTCGAACATGGTGAATCAGAATTTAGGTACTGATTTGAATTTGTGAGAATTGAAATATAGGGAGAATTCTCGAAAAGAGTTTATTGTGTTGAATTTGTAGAAATGTGTTATGTGAAAAGGTTGGTATTGTTGACAAAGGTTTGTAGAGTTTTGTGGGGCTTTGTGCAGAATGCAAAATTCTGTGGGGTTGTGAAGAGAGTTAATCCAGATAAAGATGGTTGTGCTGCGCATACAAATAGTAAGAGACTCTGAAACCAATAATAAAATTTATTTTTTTATTATTTTTATCACATTTAATATTTTCAAAATATGTCTTTAAAATTTTAATTTTAGTCGGTTGATTTTCAAAAGAAATTTGTTTTGTTGTTTTTTCATTTGTGATTATTTTTATTTGAGTTTTGTTTTATTGTTAAAGATTTGTTGTTTCGTTCTTCGTTCATTGAAATTCTGAACCAATGCATGGTTCGTGGCTTCCATCCATCGTACAAAAAAGGTAATTGACAAAAATTCACATTTATGAGAGAAATCTTCGTTAATCTGCTCCAGTTTAATCTGCCCCAACCAAAATATCACAGATCAAACATAGGCTAATGCCTCAAAAAGGTATAATATATAGTCCATATCAAAGTACATCCAAAACATCTGATGCCATGTATACATCGTAGGTTGAGTATGTTTGATACATATCATGTTGCTGTAAAAAAAGTGAACCCTCTGAACTTTTGTAACAGGTATGATGAGCTCCTGATCGAGCAGACTTTCTAAGCCATGCTCTAGGACAACAGTTCCCTTCGCATGTACTTAGAGGTACAACCCTCTCATAGCTCGTACGGTAGCAGTTCTTCTAGTTCTAGGTCTACCTAAAATCTATAGGGTTCTTTACTGTCGTCCATCCTATGAAAAATTACGGACACCCTACAGTGTCGCACCCTAGGATGCAGTGATGCAATGTTTCGCAACATCTGCCCCGTTTCCTTTCAGGACCAAAATTGAACCAACTAGCAGTGGAATCTCTATGGCTCCTCTGGACTCACCAGGGCCGACAATGTCAATTTATTTTCCAAATAATATATTGCTTTTGCTCATGAATGAGACCATGTAGAACAGCCTCAAAAAATTGTGGTGGTCTATATGAGGAGGAATGTAATCACCCTCACACCCTCATCATAGATGTTGATGATGCAACTATTCAGGATGCAGGTAGCTGACAGTGTGTTTCATCTGACCATCCTCTTGATCATCCTCTTGATCATCCACTATATTGTAGGAGGTAGTGGATCTACCTGGTCATGTCTGAGGTTCCCCAGCAGATTTCCTCGTCTGTCATTTGTAAAATTATAACAGCAGCCGCACTGAATGGTCATTCTTCCTTTTCCTCTCATCCATTTCTTCGGCTTAGAGTATGTTCTTTCCATGAGAAGGCCTGCTCGGCCTCTATCCCTCAAGTCCAAGATGCAGTCAAGAATGCTTCTTTTGTCACTTTCAGAGGAAACCCAGGTATACAGCTCCAGGACTTCCAATATGTTGATGAATCTTCCTTGGACTTCTTCACCGAATTCAAATTCTCTTTTATTCACCTTGCTTATTTTATAGTACTCCATCGTGCTATGAGTTAGCAACTGTCGTGGGCATTCCTTCATCTGGATATTGGGAGGAACCCAAACTAGCACTGGCTCATCTGGAACATGTGATTCAACATCTAAAGGGATGTATGACTCTAGACTCCATGGTATATACTTGTCTGTCTCCAGTGGGACGTATGGCTCATCCATCAGAAAATCTGCGGTCTGAGATTCATCGGTGGTGGAGGTATACTCCTCCAATGTACTACAGTGTTATAGATGCAGGACATTGCAATCCGGGCATCCTAGAAATGCCCATTTGGTTGATTTCCTTAGAAGTATCTTGGCGTTGCATGTCGAGCAACCCGTGCATAAGGCATCTGAAGCTGAAGGTGTCTCTAGCTCTGTGATGAACCCCGATTCTTCATCTATGGCAGGTAGGCTTGAAGAAGTCTCTTTCATGTCTATATCATAGATATTCCCCTCAAAAATAGGGGTGAGTAAGTTGTTTGCTTACTTCTGACGTCTGTGTTCTTCCCGTAGAAAAACCCTCTGTTTTCTGTGGCTGGAATTTCTGGCTGAGTCCTGCGAAGCGAAGTGTCTGGAAGTCGTTCATTGTTGGCAGCTACTAGGCTTCCGGCTAGTATAGCTATCATGGATGGCAGATGACTGGGCCCTTCCCTCGGCTCCCGCTCTATCATCACGCTCTT
>NW_018236793.1:5665-10847 GCF_001263595.1 Phalaenopsis equestris | reverse complement strand
TGTATTGTCTTTGGCGGCCACCCTCAGCAGTGAAGGCAATCCCTCCTTTTCTCGGCAGCTGACTACATTCATCAGAGGACCTTCATAGTCCATATCGATTTAGTTAAAGTCCATGTCAAATTCTATGGTCCCACCCTGCGGCGCCATTTCCTAATTCAGTGCGAGGCTCCAGCCATCCTTGAAAGCGAAGATCAGCCTCTGTTCAGACATTTTTCTGCAAACAACAGGAAAAATGTCAGTGGGCCGAAACTTGACATGAACGAGAGCAAAACAAAGTATTTATTAAAGTAAATTTTAGTTTTTTTTGGTGAAGAGAATTGTTTATTTTATGTATGAATTTTGTTTAATTTAGTGGAATATTAAGTTCAAAAGTAGAAAGGAGAAAATTTGAAGTTTAAAATTTTTCTCAAAATTTTCATTATATTGAGGTTAATTACAAAATTTTGACCCGGTCATAGACATTTGGCCACATAGATAACCCCAAAACAATCAAAGTTTCAAAGTTTCAAAGCAAGCGAAGGAAAGCGGCATTAGGTTGCATAATATGTTTTCAGGTATCGTCCATTTATTATTAACATGGGTCTCTCGCCCTGGAAGTCGACTAACTGATAGGCTCCTCATGTGTAGATTTTTTCAATGATAAATGCTCCCTCCTAAGTTGGCTCAAATTTTCCACCTATTTTGCGGCGTGAAAGAATAAGTCTTTTGAGCATAAGTTTGAGGTCACCAAGTTTGAATTTATTTGGGCTGACCAATTTTTCATGGGTTTATACCATCTTTGCTTGATAAAGCTCCAAGTGTTGTTCTGCTTCTAGTCATTTTCCCTTAAAAATTTCCAGTTCTTCAAGTATTTATTTATGCACTTTTTCCTGTTGTGAGTTGGTTGGCAACAAGAACTCTAAGAAACGGTGTCAGGATTTCTAGCGATAACACGACCTCGGACCCGTACACGAGCATATAGGATGTACACTAAGCGAGAGTCCTGAAAGTCGTCTGGTAGTCCCACAAGTCTTTTAATAGTTTGTTGTGCCAATCCTTTTTGTTTTCATCCAATATTTTCTTCAAAATCTGTACCATTATTTTGTTGAAGGCTTCAGCCAGACCATTTGCTATGGGATAGTAAATCATAGAGTATCTCCAATCTATCCCGTGTCTTTTGAAAAAATTATTGATTTTAATGCTTTCAAAAACTGTCCCATTATCAGAAATTATTCTTCATGGTAGTCTGAAATGGTAGTCAATTTGGCTTTTGATAAATTGAAGGACATGTTGGCGGTACCACCTCTGCCCATTTAGAGAAGTAATCTGTAGCGGTGAGAATAAATTTGTGTCCTTTGGAAGATGGAGGGTCTATCGGACCTATTATGTCCGTGCCCCAACACCCGAATGACCACAAGGCAACAGTTGGGTGTAGCACATTCGAAGGCTGGTGTAAGACCACCCCATGCACTTGACATTGGTGACATTTTCTGGCTGTATCCATGCAATCAGACATCATTACTGGCCAATAATATCCGAGTCTTTTGATCTTCATTTTCATTTTCGGCCCTGATTGATGAGCGCCACACAGTCCGACATGTAATTCTTTGACAATATTCTGTGCTTCAGTTCTGTTCAAACACCGTAGCCACTTCTGATTGAATGATCTTCTATAGAGATCGTTTCCCACCAGAGCGTAAAACATGACCCTTCTTGTGATATGATGTGCTTCATACTTCTCTTCTTACAACTTTCTATTATGCAAATATTCTATTAATGGCTTGTGCCAATCTTTGTTGATGTTTGCAACTATATTTATTTCTTCTTTTTCGAGCTTGTGTAAAGTTTTGAGGTCGATTTGAGATAAGACATATCTTCCTTGTATTGTGATTTCAATGGAATCCTCTGGGGGACATGTCATTTTCTTAGCGAGTTTTGGTAGAGTGTCTGCATGGGCATTATGTCCCCTAGGAATCCAGTAGAAAGTCATATCGGGGATCTGCTCCAACAGCTTCATTGTGTACTGATGGAATTATGCTAATCTTGGTTTCAAAATTTTTTATTGTCCAGTGACTTACTGGATGACGAGTTGAGAGCCGCCAATGTTTGTTATATCCATTGAGATTGCCCCTTCCAACCCGGTGATTAAAGCTTCATATTTTGCTTCATTGTTGGTGCACCCCTGTCAGGTGGTATGAGAACCTCAACATACCCCTATCTAGTGTGATAAAGATCAAATCGATCCCTGGTTTGCTTGGTATAATTATGCCTGATCCTTTATCTTTTCTGGCTGACGAAGCACCATCGAAGTACATTTCCAAGCGTTGCACACTGGAGAATTCCATTTGTTGTAGTTGCTCTTCTAGTAACTCGTGGTGGGGTCTAGTAACTCGTCGTTGAGAGAGGACCCAGCTGGCAGTGGGTGTGCAGCGAGAAAGTCTGCTAGTATTTTTCCCTTGATAGAACGGAGGGGAACAAATGTTATATCAAATTGCAATAAGATCATTGACCATCTTGTTAAACGTCCGAAGAGTGTTGGCCGGGTCATCAGATATTACAACAGATTAACTTTTGAGATTAGGGTAATCTTATGAAAAAGCATGTAATGTCTAAGTTTTTCAGCGGCGAAAATCAACGCCAGACAATGCTTCTCAATAGGTTGATACCTTATCTCCGTCGGTATTAGGCAACGACTTAAGTAGTAGAGTGAATCATCTTCTTTACCCTCGTCATTGACATGGGCTAAGAGGGCTCCAAGAGAGTCTTCTAAGGTCGTGGTATAAAGTATCAATGATTTCCCTAGAATAGAGGCTGCCAAAACAGGATGTGTCATTGGATATTGTTTAACATCTTCAAAGGCCCACTGACATTTCTCTTCCCAAAATAATTTGGCGTCCTTTTTAATTAATGTCGAGAGAAGCTGACACCTACCTGAGAGATTAAAAATAAAGCATCTCAGATATGCCAACTTCCCCTGGAAGGAACGTAGTTATTTTAAGGTTTCAGGAGGAGGCATTTCTAAGGTAGCTTTAATTTTATCCGGGTCGGTCTCAACTTATCGATGATGGACAACGAATCCCAGAAATTTCTTGAAAGTAAAGCCAAAGGCGCACTTTAAGGGATTCATTTTAAGGTCATCGTCGTAACTGTTCGAACACGATCCTCAAATCGTACAAATAGTCTATTTTTTATTTACTTTTGATGAACAAATCATCCATGTAGCATTTTACTTGGTTGTGCGATTGTGAATGAGATCATCAAAAATCTTCGTCATTGCATGCTGATATGTTGCTCCGGCAATCTTTAGGCTGAACGACATCACTGTGTAGCAGAAAATTCCAATCGGTGTCCTGAAGGTTGTAAGTACTGCATCCTCGGGAGCCAGCTTGATTTGGTTGTATCTCGATGATCCGTCCATAAAGGAGAAAATTTAGTTGTTGAAGCTATATCCATCATAATTTTTTATATTGGTAGCGGAAACTCGTCCTTTGAACATGCTTTGTTCAAATCCATGAAGTCTACATAAATACGGATCTGTCCATTTTTCTTCTTAACATGTACAATGTTAGCTAACCATGTGGGGTATTGTTCTTCTTTTACAAAGTTGGTGTCTATTAATTTCCTCACCTCGACAATGACTTATTGTTCTATTTCGAGGCGCAATCTCCTGGGAGCTTGTTTTACTGGGGTTATATTCTTGTCCACCCTGAGCTTATGAATTGTAACCTCTGCTGATAGTCCTGACATTTCATCGTAGCTCCATGCGAAGCAATCTTTGAATTATGTTATTAGTTTGATCAATTTTAAGATTCTTCATCATCGAGTATAGAACTTATAAATGTAGGTCTGGGTTGTTCTTCAATCCCGAGGTTATTTTCCTTTAACTCGTTGATAGTTGACTTGATTTCCTCCTCAAATTCTGGCGGAGCATCTTCTATTGGTTTATCATTAGAGTCATCCTTTATATAGAGGCAATCCTCTTCTGACTCACGAGTAATAACCATGAAAAATTCAGAATCATTGACTGGTGCGACTGTACCAAACATGAGACCCTCTTTTGAGTGGGAGTTTGACTTTTAACATTCCATAATTTTTCAAAAAGTTGAAATTTCTTTTGACATTTGTTTTGGTAAGTTTTTTTAATGAATTAACTTTCGAACACAAGGCAAAAAGTAACCAAAAGGCAATTCCATAAATTCATTAGGATCATCATCCAAATTTACATGTTTTTCAAGCTCAGTAGAGGTAGAAGCATAGTAAAATTTGATCGGCTTTGAACCAACACTACGGACTTGCTTGACCTCTAAACTCTCGACCTTTTAAGGAAGAATCAGAGTAAGGGTCATAGCATTCACATAGTGGTTTATCCGATCATATAATGTTTCATATTCATTCTTCTCTGTATCTTCTAAGGATATCTCGTACTGAGGTTTCTTCTATTTTGTCATCATTATTTCATCTTCGGAACTATCTTCATTACCAATGTTGATAGCTGGCCTAGTCCGTTCAACATTTAAGTTGATTCTTTTTCATCCATGTCCCCGAGACCTCGGGTGAGCAAACTAAAAGAACCCCCACCAATTTCTCATAAAAGAGTGGTGGAAGATCGCTGAGGCGGAGTTGAATGGCTTCCTCTTTGTGATTTTTTTGAATCTTCATTTTTATTTGTCACAATTTCGCGAGAGAAGACAGTTTTCTTTGGAAGCGCGTAGTAGGCAGCATCTTCATGGATACTAACTTCATGCACTAAAAATGGTTGTAGGTCTCCTTTGATGCAATTTTATTAACCATCTTTGCAGCACTTGATGCATTGGTGTATGGATGATGGAACCATGTTGTGTTCATGAATCCATGGTTGACCGAATAGAGCATTAAAAGATGTCTCGGTGTCGATGATATGAAATTTAGCGGTTGTCACGAGTTCTTCAACCTTCATAAGTAATGTAATTGATCCAAAGGCTCTTTCTCCCTTTTGGTTGAATCCTCTTAACATAATTTTATCAGCCGTAATCTCTTGAGCTTCAATATCCAAATAGGCCAATGTACGTAGGCTCATCAACTTAAGAGATGCTCCTGGATCTACTGAAACTCTGGACAACACAAATCTGCCGATGTTGACGGAGAAGTAGAGTGGACGGTTGTGGTCGGCGGTACCAAGCAGCAAGTCTTCATCTATGAAGGTTACCCCTGACTGTTCTTTCAA
>NW_018236793.1:0-5613 GCF_001263595.1 Phalaenopsis equestris | reverse complement strand
CAAGTAAAGCTGTATCTAGAGTCGCTCTAATCTCCTTTAAGAAGATTGGAGCGTCGTAGATGCTTAATCGGGCTGGAAACTTCTTAGGATGAGCTAGCATGTTGTAATCTACTTATTATGATCCTCTGATTTTATCTTGATTGTGTGGCTCTTCCACTGGTGGAGGTGGCGGTAACTCTTCTCGGGTGCTTTCCTTTATCTGTTGGAGCTGTTATTGGTGATAATAATTTTTCGCTCCTTACGTTAACTTCCGTGATTTCTTCTTCTTGAGCTACCATTTTTGAATCTTCTGGTGTCTCCTCTTTGTCAGAAAGATCTAGGTTGATGGTAAGTTGTGTACTGTGGTGCTCGAGAATTGGCTCCTCGCTCCCGGTGCTGTCGTAAGCGGTGTCATTGATGTCTTCTTTGGACTCGACAATGAGTTCATCAGGCTCAAGTACGATTTGAGGATCGTTTTGGGGTCAAGATCCAAGTTAGATTTGTCATAATCAATTACATTATCACTATAAATAGTTAAAACGTAGCTGAAATCACAATCATTATATTCATAAGACCCTGGAGGGACAAAAAGATAATCATACAAAGTTAAGGGTTCAAGGATTTTCTTCCCCGAATCCGTGACAACTAATCTGATAGAGGTGGTCCCTATCCTACCCCTGTGCTATCAATCTTTGTAGTGACACTTTTCTTCTTCTTCTTTGTCCTTAACGATGACAGATCTCCTGGCGAAACCTTCATCTCGGGCTTGGTATGCTGTGACTCTGAATGGAGGCTTGTCTTGATGCAGATTGGATCTTGTTCAGTATTTTCTTGGATGATCTGCTCTAGACCTCATTCCATCCTTCTTCTCCGATATATACAATTCTTAGGTATACGCAAAAGATTGTTTCGATGAATCCTGTATTTGATTGAGGAGCCTTTTAAGTTCATCCCAATTTGTACTCCATCCATCTGTTCCAGTATACAGATTGATTGGGGAGATTCGCTCGGTCGAAATCATATTTATGGAACCTTTTTCAGGTTCTCTTAAATATTCTTTCGGGATTATTATATTCCCTTCTTTAAGGTTCCTCTTAAGCCAGTCCTTAAAGATGAAGCATCCTTCTATAGTGTGTCCGAGCAACCGGTGGTATGGGCAATAATTTGGTTCATTTTTCCTACCCACCTCTTAGGTCTTCTTCGAGTCTGGTAGTCTGAATTTCGGCTTCTTCATCAGACTTTTAAATATTTTAGGTATAGTTTCATCGTTGAAAGAATACACCATTTTACGTCGTTCTGACAGAGACATTTTCTTATCCCCTGTTCGAGGTGATCCTTCTTGAGGCGGTCCCTGGTTGGATTGACTACTCTGTTTCTGAGCATACTGTGAAAAAGACTGGCAATGATCTTCTGCATATATCTTCATTGCCTTTTCGTGTGGCTTCATGTGCTTGATTTCTTCTTGAAGATTATTGGTTTTTTTACTAGCTTCTCAAAGGATTTGATGGTGAGTTCCTTGAGCATGAAAGCTACTGGTCCATGAATGCTCTTGAGTAGAATTTCAATCGCATGATGTTCCTGTAGCTGAGGTCACATTTCATGCTAAGGTTTCTCCACCTCAAAATATATCCCACCAAAGTTTTGTTAGGCTTTTATTTTTCCATCAGGAGCTCTCTAATAGACACATGATGTTGCACCCCAATGAATCTTTTCACAAACAAATGTTCCAACTCAGAAAATGTTTTAACTAACCTGTTGGGCAAGCTAGCGTACCAGTCGAAAGCAATTCCTGACAAGCTCCTGACGAACTGCTGGAAGTGTAGAGCTTCACTATTCCTTGTGTTGCTACAGATGGCTCGGAAATGTGATATATGTTGTCTGGGATTCCCAGTCCCATCAAATATCTTGAAGTTCGGGGCCACAAAACCCTTGGGGAAAGGCACGACATCAAATTCCTCTTGGTAAGGTCTACCATTTAAAATTAATGCACCACCCTTAGATTGGGTTAAGGCATCCCACACTTGTTCAACCATTTGCTTGAATTTCTTTTATGGTATAGTACCTGATGGAGAATCCTTTCTATGTTGCTCATCTCTGTTTGCTGAAGTAACCTCTCTTCTTTCATCTATGATGTGTATGATCTCCGACTGATTGATTTCTGGAGAAGCCAATTGCGGCTCTTGTGATTGCCTCTGAATAGTGGCCATGGCGGTCATGGCTGCGGCCATTTCTTCTATTCTTTTCTCCAATAGGCTCACTTATTCATCCCTTAGGAGGATAACTCTATGCAGCTCATCTACGACATTCTCTTCGGTGAGAGTTTGAGCCTCACGTGGAGATGTGGCGTCTCTGGTTTCAATTACATGGACATCCATGAAATCTTCCTCCAACTAATCATTGTAATCAAAATTTTCATCGTTACTATCAATGAAGATTCCATGCTTTCGAGCTAACTCAAAAATCTTGATCCTGAGCTTCTCAACTTTTTCTTTAATTATTAATTCCTTGATTGCTTTAAGAACTGGAGGACCTTGATGAACCTCCTCTTCTTGTTCCTCCATCTCGTTGGCTATTGTTTTGATGATGTCAGATATTTCGGACCATGGCTTCATTCCATGTTCTTGTCTCGCTGGCTCACCGGACTGTATCGGTGCAGCGACCTTGGGTACCCATACCTTTTTCTTTTTTGATGATGATGTCTCAGGACAGAGTGTCTTAGTTGAAACATCAGTATGCCGAGGGCAAGTAGGCTGCCCGTAGTGTAGACCAGCTACAGTGCTAGGTAATCTTCTTTTTTTTGCCTTTGAGATTGTAGGAATATCTCCATAATGGGTGATGGGTAAGATTTTCGGACCTAGTCTCGACTTAACTGGTCGAAAACCTGTGGTTCTAGTAGCGGTATAATTGTAGTAATTATTGCGGTATCAACTCTGTTCCCTAAACGGAACCAAACAGGGATGCGAGTAGGTGGCACTCCAACTGTCTTGTGAGACTGTCAGGCGGACTTGACGTTCTTCAAAATTTCCTTCTTCATGCAAGGGGAAATTGCATGTCCCACTCATTTAAGTAACTTGCTAACTGAACATCCTTCTTTGGCAGCTAGCCTTTTGAAAATTGCACTAACTCAGGTGATAGGAGTGAACTTCTTTCTCTCCTCACCATTTCCATGAAGTGGTGGTAATGCGGCGGCGATTTTCTGGATACTCTCATCTCCATCAGTATCCGTCAGAGGATGGAATCTACTCCCTCATAGAAGTGGATAAATTTCTATTAATCCTTCTTCATCTTGATGAGACTCCTCCTCAACGGGTGTCTTTTCAGGAGCCTGGGCTTTGATGGCCCTTCGAACCCTTCTATTATGGTTCCTTTTTTGGGTTCGGGTCAGTGGTACAGTCCTTGAGCTTAATTTCGAACACGGGTGGTGGGACAGTTAATCCCTCAGTGGGACCCTGAATAATCATTACTTATTTCCCCTTAGCAGCAGCGGCAATAACAGGTTTGGTGGGTATCGTGAAGGTAGTAGTTTTGGTCTTCTTGTAGGCAGGGAAGTCTTGAAGGCAGTTCATATTGAATTATGCAAATGGTTCTTATGTTTATGGAGTGACAATCTTCATCACTACAAATGGGGCTTTCCCGATGATGACCTCAAGATCTTCAAATCAGGCTCCAAATTTGATGGTAGGAGCGAGGTTACGGGCTTTGTGGCTTGTTGACAGGTTGTAGGAAAAGGTCAGCATTAGGTAAACCATTGCAACATGCTTGAAAATAAAAAGTTTCGGGGTTAGCTATATAGCCAAAACCTCATAAGTTTTTAGTGCAAGCACTGAAAGTAAAGGTTGATCTGTAGACCACGTGGGTCTTAACTTATGGGTATTTTAAAAAAATTTTTAAGAAAAATCAAGGGGTGGAAAATTTAATTAATATAAGAAAATTTTAAAGTGCTCACAGCACAACACGATTTGGTTTAATTTGCAGAATAGCATATCAAATTTGGAAGGGAGATGTGAAGTATTTTAGGACCCAGTGTGGGACCCATTTAGTGGCAGACAATGCCCAGGTGGAACTAGTCCACCGACACACCTATTGGGGGTCTGACTCTACATGAAAATTTAAAGAGTCCTTAATGGCCTCCTGAACCCCTCTATTCAAAGATGGTTGAACATATAGTCCTGAAGTCCAAGGAGTTAACCGTACTTTTCCAAGGTAGAAATGGGTAGAGTGTACCAACAGAAGAAGGGTAATTTGCTCCAAGAGGGGCATGCACACATTACCGATGTGTGAAGATAATATTTCCTAATTTTTATGGAGAGAAAAGTTTGTCCCCAACGGAGTCACCAGAAGCTGTCGACGGTATTTTTTTTAAATGAGTTGCCTGTAAGAAGCTGTTGGTCATTAGAATCAAAATCCCATCGCCCGCTTCGGAAGGACGTTTTAATTTACATATGTATTAAGTTTTCAAAAAATATGAAATCAAACTGACCCCATACTTTTCATAATTTAAATGAAAGAGCACTCTACCTCAAATCATGTATCTCTCCTGAAGGATAAACACAAGACTTGAGGATGAGACTCGATCAAATAAACTAAGGAATAAATGACATCCGTTTGGTCTGCAAAACCTTTGTATTTGCCGACAAGTTAACCCCTATAGTTAATTACATCTTAAATGACCAAAGTCACCTAAGAAGACTCTCGATAAAAATTAGAAAATATTATCTTCAAGTAGTTTTAGGACTTTTCATTGAAATCGGACGTAAAGGTGTGAAAGGGGATTGGCTCAAATTTGGAACATTTTTTTGTAGAGTCCAAAGGAGGAAGAACCAGGGGATGTCATGGATCCAGAGGAGAACCCCAGTAACTTCGCAAGCTATCCTAATGTTTGGCTTCATTTCTGAGGAGAAATATTTAGCTCTTTATTTTATTAGTTAGGGCTTACATTTGTGTGAAACTATCACACAAATAGCCTAGAAGATGTGAGGGTTTAGGTTGTGACGAATGACGAACTCAGATTCCTAAGACGAGTTAGGGCTTATATTGTATAGCAGGGCTATACAAAGGCCTAAAGATAAGGTGACGATTTACGTTGCATAAGCAAGCAAACCTCAAAGTTCTATGGCTTTGTTGTTTAAATCTAAGGAAGAAATTTAATTCTAAGGAAAAATATGTTGTTATAGATCGTTTTGCTGTTGAAGATGGTCATGCTGCCCACGATACTAGCTCCAAGCTCCTTGCCATAATGAGTTTGAGTTTTCTAGTGTGTTAAGTTATGATGTAAAATCAGGTGGCTCTATAGTTGTAGTTCAATAAATTTTATCGGGGCATGTTAAAGTTGATTAGAGCGACGCAAGTTATGATCCTACGGTTCTGTTGTTCCCGCACAACTATTTTCTATTGGATTCACTTAATCCAAATGAACTTACTAAACTTAACTTAATGATTACCATAATTTCATTTAGACCGTGGGAAGCCTCGATAGCAACTGTCAGTTACTTCCTGCAAGGAATTCCCAATCATCCGATTGAAACGTCTTAGTTTAGTTGCAATCGTAATTTTGTATGATGTTTGTGAATAAATTTTGAGTTGTTTTATATTTTTATTAATGTGGTGGTGAATTTTATCTTGGTTGATTTTAGT
>NW_018236792.1:272665-273184 GCF_001263595.1 Phalaenopsis equestris | reverse complement strand
GATTCACATCTGATTCCGCGTTGCTTTAGGAACCCACCCTATTGCAATCTTTCAAATCAACTTCTAGAGGTTGAGGATTCACATCCGATTCCGTGTATCTTTTAGAGCCCATCCTATTGCAATCTTTCAAATGAAATTCTAGAGGTTGAGGATTCACATCCGATTCCGCGTTACTTTAGGAGCTCACCTTATTGCAATCTTTCAAATCAAAATTCTAGAGGTTGAGGATTCACATCTTTTTCCACGTTGCTTTAAGAGCCCATCTTATTGCAATCTTTCAAATCAAATTCTAGAGGTTGAGGATTTCACATCCGATTCCGCGTTGCTTTAGAAGCTCATCCTATTGCAATCTTTCAAATCAAATTCTAGAGGTTGAGGATTCACACCCGATTCCGCGTTGCTCTAGGAGCTCATCCTATTGCAATCTTTCAAATCAAATTCTAGAGGTTGAGGATTTTACATCCGATTCTGCGTTGCTTTAGGAGCCCATCCTATTGCAATCTTTCAAATCAAATTCTA
>NW_018236792.1:266818-268600 GCF_001263595.1 Phalaenopsis equestris | reverse complement strand
AACAGACCCCAATCCACCTCCACACTCCACCAAACTTCAATTGCTTGTGCCCATACCTTCATAAGAGTGAAAGAAGCAAGAGCCCCATCAAATCCCCCTTCCACAGAGCCTCTACAATAGCTCTAGACCAACACCTGAAATCGAGCTTGGTCGACTTCACACCAAGGCCAGGGACTCAATCCCTAGCCTCCTTAGACCCCAACGAATGTGCCGAGCATCTCTGATCAAAGCCTCGCAACTCATAGCAAAGGTTTAAGACTCCTCCTCCTCCCAAGCTTATTTTGATTCTCCATTTACTTAAGCTTGATTTCGTGGTACCTTAGCCGTATAGATGTGTTCGTCTCGCTCATACGAGTCCATAAAATCAAACCGCAAGCAATTTTGTTGAGTCTAGGCCGAGATCTTAAGGTTTGAGTTTGGACGGGCACGGGATCACTCTATCGGGGGCGATGACAGGGAGCCGTTCGATCAAGCGAGTATCAAACAGACGGGGTAGATCGAGTTGGATGGCGCTTTGAGATGTGAATAGCGGGTCGAGTCAGCAAGTTATGTGGACGGCGGCGTCATTTTCTTATTTATTTAATACCCTTAACTTCAAAAATACATAACTTTGTGTAGAAAAATCACAAAAATAAAATAAAAATACCCTATTGTTCAGCAAACAGAGGAGAAATTTGGTGCATATTTTATTTTTAATTAATTAAACTCTATTTTGAATCATTTGATTCTCCATGCATATTGACACATCAACTTGGCTTGAAATTTTGACATGTTGTAGTCTCTGTTAAGGGGAACATTCTCTGATTTTTTCAAAGTCAGATGAAGTTCTTATACAGAGAACGATATTTTTCAAATTATTTCACATTATTTCCTTAAAATAATCATGGAAATTTGGCTAGAGAAACCTTTAGAAATAATTTCATGGGTGAAGTCATTTAAAATACCCTTATATTTTCCAAATACTGAATGACTAAGAGAATTGATTTTGGAAAATATAAAAATTTAAATGACTTGATTTTTGATCTCCATTGTGATTTATAATCTAGAGAACTCCTCATAAAAGTTTCAAAATATTTTGAGTCCATTTAATAACTTAAATTGATTTTTTAAAAGATAAATACCACTCTTAACACTTAAATGATTTTAAAAAAATAAAAATATAACTCAAAAAATTATGAAACTTAGTTTTTTGAGTTCTGTGTGATCAGGGGTGTTTTCTAAAAAGAAAATAATATTTAAAATAAAAACTTAATTTTTGGCCTATTTTAAATCTTTAAATAATTAAAAAACTCATAAAAATCATAAAAATAATAAAACTCATGGAAATATTCTAAATTGTTTTCTAATCATTTAGGAACAATGAGAATATTTTTTTCTGATTTTCTAAATAAAGATATTGAATTTTAAAGCTTAAAATAATTTTTAGAAAGGCTAAAAAAATAAGTTTTCACTAAAATAATTCCAATAAATCAAGGAAAAGTCAGAAAAAATATAAAATTTTCTACTTTGAGTTCTTTCACCATTGGGAGATTTAAAATACAAAACTTAATTTTCACCTCCTAAAATATTTTATTTTTATTAAATAGCCCCAAAATTAAAATAATTCTAATAAATCACAGAGAATTCAAAAAATTGTGAAATTTGATCTAAAGGCTCCTCTGGTCTAGCTCTACCTTCAGTTAAAATGTCAAGGTATTATAATATACCTTGGTCAAGTTAGGAATTTTCTTTGAAAAATCCTATTTTTGCATGAAAGTAGTTATATAAATTAAATTAAATTTT
>NW_018236792.1:236597-265388 GCF_001263595.1 Phalaenopsis equestris | reverse complement strand
ATAAAATTTAAAGAACTTCAACCATAGGGCCACCTGATTTGATATTAGAACTTGACACACTAGATAACTCAAACACGTCGCGACAAGGAGCTTGGGGCTAGCATGGAGGGCAGCACGACCATCTTCCACAGCAAAACCTGTCTTCCCCAGCTAAACCAATCTCCCTTCCTTAGACTTAAACAAAAAAGCCATAGGACTTTGAGGTTACTTGCTTATGAAACATAAATCCTCACCTTATCTTTAGGCCTTTGCATAGCCTTGCTATACAATATAAGCCCTAACTCGTCTTAGGATTATGAGGTTGTCGTTTATAACGACCAAAATCCTCACATCTCCAGGCTATTTGTGTGATCATTTCACATACTTGTTGAAATTCCTTGAAGATAATATTTCCTAATTTTTATCGAGAGTCTTCTTAGGTGACTTTGGTCATTTAGGATGTAATTAACTATAGAGGCTTGCCCTTATAGGAAGCATGTCCGAACCCAACTTAATATAAACCCTATTTAATCATTTATATTAAATAGGGGAACTTGTCGGTAAATACAAAGGTTTCGCAGACCAAACGGACATCATACTTTCCTTGGTTTAATTGATCGAGCCTCATCCTCAAGTCTTGTGTTTATCCTTCGGGATAGATATAGGATTTGAGGGGCAGTGCTCTTTCATTTTAAACTATGAAAAATTTGGGGTCAGTTTGATTTCATACTTCAACGTCCTTCCGAAGCGGGCGACAGGATTTCAATTTTGATGACCGACAGCTTCTTACGGGCAACCCCAAAACCAAACCCACCCTCAAAATAACGCCGACAACTGCATTCTTGGAGTGACACACAACAGAGTTTTAGTTACATTATGAAGGATGGAAGACAGTAAAGTACCATATGGATATCAGCCTGACCCGGATATAGAGGAATTGTGCCCATAATAGCTGTAAGATAGCTGTACCTCTAAGTATATGTGAGGGGACTTTAGTTATAGCATTTGGCTTAGAAGGTTAGCTTGATCACAAGACTACCTCAGAAGATAGGCAGATGCTTGCTTCTTTTTGTACTATGTAAGAGCAGGGAAGATATGATATGTGAGATGACAACTTCTACAAGGATTATACTTCTAATGTTTTGGATACCTTTCAATATTTAATCAATCGTACTACAAGTTTAAAGCTAAATGGATTTCAACAGATGTTGCTGAATTTTCTTATTTGTGTGATGGATGAAAAGCCATAGGACCATACATTGGTCCCAAACTCTAATGAACAAAGAACGATACAAAGAAAGTCTAATAATAAATGAAAATTAAAATTTAAGGTTAAAGGAAAGTAAATGTAAAATCAAATTTGACAAAATGCCATAATAATAACAAAAATAAAAATGATAAACAAATTCACTATAAATTTCACACACTCTACGTTCACTACACACATTCTAGGTTTTTTGCACAAATTTTGACAACTCTTATTCTCACAAAGTTTTCGTGCTCTTTCCATGCGTTCTCTGCACTCAAAATGCTCCCGGGACTAGTAACTAAATATTGATTCCCTTTGTTACCTCTTAGGTTAGGTGTGAGTCCCTGAGCTTTTCTCCCAATGTAGTTCGTCATCTCTTAGGTTGGATGTGAGTCTCTGTGCTTTTCTTTCCTTTCTAATGTGAGTCATCTCTTTGAGATCAGTGTAAGACCCCCTTAAATGGAGTAAGGCTTATGATTCTCATTCTGGGGTTGGAACCAAAATTTCAATTCCCATACTGGGATCAATACATAAATTTTCTTTCCCTTCTCTACCTCTTGGGTTGGATGTGAGTCCCTGAGCTTTCCTTCCTCATCATCTCCTAGGTTGGATGTGAGTCCCTATTCTTTCCTTATTAATTTGATGCCTTTTCAAGATCGATACTAGAACCTCTTAAATGGAGTAAGGCTTCCGATTCTCATTTCAGGACTGTACCAAAATTCCAGTTCCCATCTTGGGATCAATGCCTAAATTTTGATTTCCTTTGCTACCTCTTGAGATGGATGTGAGCCCCTGAGCTTTTCATCCTAATGTAGCTCATCACCACTTAGGTTGGATGTGAGTTCCTGTGCTTTCCTTCCCAATGTGATAGCTTCTTTGAGATCGGTGTGAGACTCGCTTAAATGGAGTAAGGCTTCTTATTCTTATTTTGGGGCTGGTACCTAAATTCCAGTTCCCATCCTGGGGTCATTACCTAAACTTTGATTTCCTTCGCTACCTCTTGGGTTAGATATGACTCCCTCAGCTTTCCCTCCCAATGTAGCTTGTCACCACTTAGGTTGGATGTGAGTCCCTATGATTTCCTTCCTAATGTGACACCTTTTCAAGATCGGTGTGAGACACCCTTAAATGGATTAAGGCTTCTAATTCTCATTCTAGGGCTGGTACCTAAATTTCATGACCCATTCTAGAATCAGTACCTAAATTCTGATTCCATTCACTACCTATTGTATTGGAAGTGATTCCTTGAGCTTTCCTTCCAAATGTAGTTTGTCACCTATTAGGTTAGATGTGAGTCCCTATGCTTTCCTTCCTAATGTGACACCTTCTTAAGAATGGTGTGAGACCCCTTTAAATGGAGCAAGGCATCCTATTCTTTTCTCAGCACTTTCACTACCTCTTGGGCTAGATGTTAGTCCCTGTGTTTCTCTTCCCAATTTAGCTCCTCACATTTTAGGTTGGATGTGAGTTTCTGTGCTTTCCTTCCAAATGTGACATTCTCAACTTTTTAAGATCGGTGTGTGACCCCTTTAAATGGAGTAAAGCTTCCGATTCACATTATGGGGCTGGTACCTAAGTTCCAGTTCCCATCCTATGGTCAATATCTAAATTTTGATTCCCTTCTCTACCTCTTGGGTTGGATGTGAGTCCCTAAGCTTTCCTTTTCAAGGTAGCTGTTCACCTCTTAGGTTTGATGTGAGTCCCTGTGCTTTATTTCCTAATTTGATACCATTTTGAGATCAGTGTGACACCTCCTTAAATGGAGTAAGGCTTTTGATTCTCATTCTAAGGCTGGTATGTGAATTTCAGTTCTCATCCTGGGATTAGTACCCAAATTCTGATTCCCTTTGCTACCACTTGGAAGGGATGTGAGTCCCTGAGATTTTCTTACTAATGTAGCTAATCACCACTTAGGTAGGATGTGAGTCCCTGTGCTTTCCTTCCTAATGTGACACTTTCTTGAGATCGGTGTGAGACCCTCTAAAATGGAGCTAGGCATCTGATTCTCTTCTCAGCATTTTCACTACCTCTTAGGTTAGATGTGAGTCTCTGTGCTTTTCTTCCCAATGTAACTCTTCACCTTTTAGGTTGTATGTGAGTCCTTGTACTTTCCTCCTCAATGTGACATTTTCAGTACTTTAGCATCAGTATGAGACCCCCTTAAATGGTGTAAGGCTTTTGATTCTCATTCTGGGGCCGGTACATAAATTCTAGTTCCCATCACATGCTCAGTATCTAAATTATGTTTCCCTTCACTACCTCTAAAGTTGGATGTGAGTCCCTGAGCTTTTGATCCCAATGTACCTCATCATTTATTAAGTTGGATGTGAGACCCTGTGCTTTTTTTCCTAATGTGACGTCATCATTGAGATCAGTGTCAGACCTCCTTAAATGGAGTAAAACTTTCGATTCCCATTCCGAGGCTGGAACCTAAATTCCAATTCCCATTGATACAAAAAAATAATATGTTCTTTTAAGTATGTATTTTATGCCTATTTTTGGTGATATTGCACTTTAAAGAAGGGAATTTTTATGTTTTTGTTGCAGGTATAATATTTTTAGGCATTTGGAGCACAAGTAGCAAGAAGGATGAAATTTGGAGCCAAAACAGCAAGTTTTGGGAATCTGGCGCATGATGCTCTGTTTGATAAAGCCTTAGTACATGATGTACCAGATCTGGCACCATATGCGCCAAAGATGACTTCTTTTGGATTAAAGCGGTTCGAGGCAAATTTTACGCAAATTTTCAAAGGGTCACTTTTTCTAAACACCTTTTGGAATAAACCTTTTGGAATAATTCACCTTTTGGAATAATTCAATGCATCTAGACACTTTCGAAGGTTATTTTATGAAGGGATATGTATCTTGGATCAAATGACACATTTTTTGAATTCAAAAGAATTCACTATTGGAGGCAATTTTGGAGGGAAGTTTGAATTCTTTTTGAAAGGAGGCAGCCCTTGACTTCAAGGAGTATGTGTGTGACGTGAAAGTACGGTAGCGTGAAAAGCAAGAGGAAGAGATAGAGAGAGAAAGTTAAAAGCTTTGAGATTTTTTTCTAGGCTTGTAAGAGGAGAGGGAAGGTCACAGATTTCATCTTCATTACACTTCTAAGAGAGAGTTGAGAGTGCATGTAAAGAAAGAAAGACTTGGACAGAACTTCTAAGGATTTTCTTAGGAATGATTGTAAAATAATTCGTTTTTTATCTCTTTTATTTTGTAAACTTGTTTTTATATATGAAATTCGTGTTTTGTCGTATCCTTCTAATGAATTCTTAGTCTTTTGTATCCTTCTCCCTACTTGAAATATAGTTTTGTGAAGAAGTAATTCTATTTTCCATGATTTTAAATGTTAATAATTTGTGATGATTTTAACTCCGATCTTGATTTACTTTTCGATCTAACCAATTGAAGTGTTAAAATGTGTTGAGAAATAAATGTTCCAAGAGGGCTATGATTTCTACAACATGGAAAGAATCACATTTGATTTCATGGGAGAGTATGTCATCCATGGAATTGAGTGCAAATAAATAGGGAAATATACTTTTTTGGATGCAAAATTGGCGATTTTAAGGAGATAGATTAAAAACCCTAATTTGATCAAGTTGATTGGAAACTGATGCAGGATTGTTATCCCTTTGGTGAGGGAGCAGTGGGAGCTCTGTAGTGATAGCTGATATCCTCCCAACCTAACCAAGGAATTAGGGACCAAACTCTGGATTAGTCAATGTTCTTTTAACACTCGGAAGAGGGTAAAGAATATGATTTCTCCTATTTGTCACAAAACAGTTCATATATATAAATTTTCAAAATGATTTTAGGTTCTTCACAATCCATATGCTCATTATAAATGGAAGGATCCTTTCTTAAATTTGAACTTTTCATTAATAAAAATTTCATTTAATTTTTATAATTTTACTTTTGAAAGCTTAGTTTGTGGTTTAGTTAACTTTGTCTTTCAACTGCATTTTAAATAACATTCACTTTAGTAGTTAATACTCAAACTTCACTCTTTACCTTTTTTTAGTTTAAATTATAATTATAATCTTAAGAACTATATACAAGCATTTCTAAGTTCCCTATGAAATCGATATCTAAGACTCCATTAGAGCCGATTATTACTTGAGCGATACGTATACTTACATTATATTTAAAGTGGATTTGGTAGTTTAAAAGGGATTTAAGGAAAAAATTATTTTTATTAAAGTTATTTTTATTAGGATTACATTCCATATTTTGTATTGTATCTACCGTGTGTATTTTGTAGCATTGAAAAATAATTACAAAACTAACACACTAAATCTGCCCGCATCAACTTTTTGGCGCTATTGTCAGAGAAGAAAGGGAAAGTAGTAGTATTAAGTTATTTTTTTTTTCTTAAAAGAAAAACTCAAAAATAAACAAGATTTGTTGTATAGCTTGAAAATTTTATTATTTAAGTGTGTTTGCTTATTTTCAATTACTTTTTCTTATTTTAGTGTGTTTGCTTATTTTTAATTACTTGCTTTATTTTGTTCATGTGTAGTGTAAGATCTGAAAATTTAGTACCTTATGATTCTGAATTCGAAAGAACTATTAGAAAAATTTAAAAACTACAAAAAGAGATAGATAATATTAGAAAAATGGCTTGCAATTTAAGTAATGCTGGAGATGAAAGTGAACATCATCAGAGACCTTTCAGAGATTGTGCTAATCCTACAACAGATGAAATTCCTTTGAGTATACAAAACTCTGCTGCAGCTACAGATTCATTTGTGCTTAAACTTGATATTATCCAAATGGTTCAAAACAATTAGTTTGGGGGAACACCAACTTAGGATCCTAATATACACCTTGCTAGTTTTCTAAAAATCTGTGCTACATTTAAATATGATGAAGTGTCGAATGATGCCGTCAAACTTAAACTTATGATGGAGTGTCGAATGATGCCGTCAGGGGATAAAGCTAAGATGTGGCTAAACTTGTTAGCATCTGGATTTATCAGAACTTGGAGAGATTTGTCACAAAAATTCTTATCTACATCTTTCCCACCTTCAAAAACTGCTAAGCTTATAAATTATATTACATAGTTTTTCCAACTTGAAGAGGATTCAATTTATGAAGCCTGGGAAAGATTCAAAGATCTCAATAGAAAGTGTCCACACCATCCATTTCCAGATTGTTTAATAATTCAAACTTTTTATATTGGTTTGGTTGGATCTCTTACATCTTTAATTGACATTGCTGGTAGTGGATCATTAACATCAAAGCCATTCGATGAAGCATATTAATTAATTGAAGAGATGTCTACTAATAATTTTTAATGGCCCTCTGAAAGTGTAAATCTAAAAAGAGTAGCTAGTATTCATTATTATGATGAAATATCTATGTTAGCTGCTATTTCAAATAAGAAAGATCAATGTGGAATGAATTAGTCTCAAACAACACTAGTGCTTGAGAAAATTTATTGGGACAAATGATAGAATCTTAATCTTCTTATGAGACCTTAAATGTAAAAAATAATTGTTCTAATAATCCTTATGCCAAGTATTATAACCCTGATTAGAAGAATCATCCAAATTATAGTTGGAATAATAATAACTCTAACGTTGCAAATTTGCAATGGGGAAACAACACTGCAACCCCATTGGAAAACTGAAATAATCAAGGAAATCTGACTTATAAACCTTATTATCCTCTGGGATTTAATAATTCACTAAGTATAGAGAAGAATTTATCAATGGAAGAATTGATATTAAAAATGGGAAGTCAATTATAAAGTCAAGGAGTTGCAATTATAAACATGGAAACTCAATTGGGATGTATTGCTACCGAACTTAACAATAAACCTCCAAGAACATTGCCTAGTAATGTTGAAGTATATCCTAAGGATATGAACAAATAACAAATTAAAGCTATTCAACTTAGAAGTGGAAAAGAATTGAAAAACAGAGTTCAAGAAGAAGTTGAACTTGAAAATATGACGTCAAAAATTAAAAATTGGGTGAAGATTTTCATTTGGAGTCATAATGTCCTATCAATCTAATGAAAATCACTGTAGAAAGACCACCACCTCCATTTCCTCAAAGATTGAAGCAGAAAAATAAAGATAACTAATTTCTAAATTTTTAGAAATATTGAGGAAATTAACGATAAACATTCCATTTGTTGAAGCTTTGGAACAAATGTCAAGCTATGTGAAGTTCATGAAGGATATACTTAATAAGAAAAAGAAATTTATAGATAATGAGGCTATTGCACTCAGTGAAGAGTGTAGCACTATAATTCAGAAAAAGCTTCCTGAAAAACTTAAAGATCCTAGATGTTTTACAATTCCTTGTGCTTCCTGATGAATGATTTTCTGAAAAAGCTTTATGCGATTTAGAAGCCAGTATTAATCTTATGTTGTTATTAATTTTTAGAAGGTTGGGCTTAGGAGATATTTCACCTACGACTGTAATTCTTCAGTTAGTTGATCATTGGATTACCAATCCTAAATGAGTTATAGAAGTTATTTTGGTAAAGGTTCATAAATTTAACTTTCTTTTGGACTTTATTGTATTAGATATGGAGGAAGGTAAAGAAATTTCATATTATTTAAGGAAGACAATTTCTTGCTACTAGAAGAGCTTTGATAGATGTGCAGATTAGATATTAATGAATATTTAAGCCAAGAATATTTCAAGAAAATATTTGAAAGAAAATTTGAAAAGGAATATATGAGATATCAAGATGAGGATAAAATTCAAGATGAATTTATGGAAGTGAGTAAAGTAGATTTGGATTATGTTCAGGAAAATTTTGAGATGTTAGATCCTACAGAAAGTAACAAAAATCTGATTTCATCTATTTAGAGACCTCTTGAACTAGAACTCAAAACACTTCCTACACATTTAAAGTATGCATTCTTAGGAGATTTATCTACATTACCTGTTATAGTATTCTCAAAATTTACTGATCAGCAAGAACAACAGTTATTAACCTGTTATAGTATCCTCAAAATTTACTGATCAGCAAGAACAACAGTTATCAGAAATGTTAAAAAGATATAAGATAGTCTTTGGATGGACATTAGCTGATATTAAGGAATTAGTCCTTTAATTTGTATGCATAGAATTTTATTAGAAGATCAACATAAACCAAGAGCTGATCCTTAAAGGAGATTAAATCTTATGATGAAAAAAGTAGTTAAGAAAGAAATTCTAAAATAGTTAGATGCTGGAATAATATATCCTATTTCAAACAGTGCTTGGGTAAGTCCAAGTCATTGTATTCCAAAGAAAGGTGGTGTGAATGTAGTGAAAAACGAGCATAATGAATTCATATCAACAAGACAAGTCACTAGTTGGCTAATCTGCATAGACTATTGAAAATTACATTCTTCCATGAGAGATTATGTTCAGGAAAATTTTGAGATGTTAGATCCTACAAAAAGTAACAAAAATCTGATTTCATCTATTTAGAGACCTCTTGAACTAGAACTCAAAACACTTCCTACACATTTAAAGTATGCATTCTTAGGAGATTTATCTACATTACCTGTTATAGTATCCTCAAAATTTACTGATCAGCAAGAACAACAGTTATCAGAAATGTTAAAAAGATATAAGATAGTCTTTGGATGGACATTAGCTGATATTAAGGAATTAGTCCTTTAATTTGTATGCATAGAATTTTATTAGAAGATCAACATAAACCAAGAGCTGATCCTTAAAGGAGATTAAATCTTATGATGAAAAAAGTAGTTAAGAAAGAAATTCTAAAATAGTTAGATGCTGGAATAATATATCCTATTTCAAACAGTGCTTGGGTAAGTCCAAGTCATTGTATTCCAAAGAAAGGTGGTGTGAATGTAGTGAAAAACGAGCATAATGAATTCATATCAACAAGACAAGTCACTAGTTGGCTAATCTGCATAGACTATTGAAAATTACATTCTTCCATGAGAAAGGATCATTTTCCTTTACCCTTTTGGACCAGATGTTGGATAGGCTTGCTCGACACAATTATTTTTGTTTTTCAGATGGATATATCAGTTATCATCAAATACCTACTGCTCTAGAGGATCAAGAGAAAACAACATTTACTAGTCCTTATGGAACTTTTGCTTTTCTACGAATGCCTTTTGGATTATGTAATGCACCTGCAACATTTCAAAGATGTATGATGTCAATTTTTAGTGATTTAATTGAAAAAGACATTGAATTCTTTATGAACAATTTTTTTGTGTTTGGAACTTCATTTAAAATATGTCTAAATCATTTAGCAAAAGTTCTGGAATGATTTGAAAAGACTAATCTGTTATTGAACTGAAAGAAATGTCAATTTATGGTTACAGGAGGAATTGTACTTGGGCATAAAATTTTAGAGAAGGACATGTAATTAGATCCTATGAAAAATTCAATGCAAAAATACAGGTTATATCAAACTTACCTTCACCTACTACAGTAAGAGGAGTTAGGAGCTTTTTAGGATATGCTGAATTTTACAGATGATATATCAAAGATTTTTCCAAAATTACCAAACCTTTATGCCAACATCTGGAAAAAGATACAAAATTTGACTTCAACCAAGATTGCTATAAAGCCTTTGAAACTTTAAAGGAAAATATGATCACTACTCCTATAATTGTTTAACCTGATTGGGAGAAACCTTTCGAATAAATGTGTGGTGCTAGTGATTATGCAATTGGAGTTGTTTTAGGGCAGGAATATGATAATTTTTTAAAGTTATTTATTATGCTAGTAAGACTCTTAATTATGCTCAGATTAATTAGATCACCATTGAAAGAGAGTTATTAGCTATTGTATATGCTTTTGATAAGTTTAGATAATTTGTGATTGGAGCTAAATGTATAGTGCATACTGACCTTTCGGTCATTAATTATTTGATGCAAAAGAAGGATGCTAAACTAAGATTACTTAGATGGGTACTTCTGATGCAAGAGTTTGATTTGTGCTTATAGGAAAGAGAATGATAATCAAATTGCTAATCATCTAACTAGGCTAGTAGATGAAGAAATAAATACTTGATATGGAAAAATAGAATAATGAAACTTTTCCTGATGAACAACTTTATGTTGTAAAAGGATGTGAAATACCTTGGTATGCTGATATTGTAAATTATATTGTTAGTGGTATTTTACCATTTGGGCTGACAAAATAACAGGAAAATAAGTTCATTTACGATGCAAAATCATATTTTTTGGATGACCCTTATTTGTATAAACAATGCAAAGATTTAGTAATGAGACGATGTGTGCCTTATAGAGAAATTGAGGAAATTATTAAAAAATGTCATCATTCTAAATTTGGAGGTCATTTTGGGAATGAAATAACTTTTCATAAAATTTTACAGTTTGAATTTTATTGGCCTACTCTATTTAAAGATTTTAGTATATACATAAAAACATGTGATCGGTGTTAGAGAGTAGGTAATATTTCAAGAAGAAATGAAATGCCTCTAAATTTTAATTTGGAAATTGAAATTTTTGATGCATGGGGATTGGATTTTATGGGACCATTTATACTTCATTCGGAAATATTTATATATTGATTGCATTGGATTTTGTTTTGAAATGGATTGAAGCAATCGCTTTACCTCGATGTGAAGCTTGAAGTGTTTCAAAATTTTTAATTAAAAATATTTTTACATGATATAGAATGCCAAGAGTAATCATTACCAATGGAGGATCTTATTTTAGAAATGCAACAATTGTAAGATTGGTAGAAAAATATAATATAATGCATAAAATTGTAACTACTTATCATCCTCAGACTAGTGGTTTAACAAAAGTATCTAATCATGAAATTAAGAGAATTTTGGCAAAGAGTGTTAATCCTAGTAAAATAGATTGGTCTGCTAGATTAGATACGACAAGATGGGCATACATGATAGCTTATAAAACACATTTAGGAATGTCCCCTTATATATTAGTTTTTGGGAAGGCTTGTCACTTGCAAGTAGAATTGAAGCATAAAGCTTATTGGGCTATAAAGGAATTCAATTTTAATTTGAAAGAAGCTGGTGAGAAAAGATTATTGAAATTGAATGAACATGAAGAAATTAGAAATGAATCTTATGATAATGCGAGGATTTATAAAGAAAGATGAAAGAATGGCATGATCAAAAGATAATAAAAAGGGAATTTGAACCTGGACATGAAGTTTTTTTATATAATACAAGATTAAAATTATTTCCTGGAAAACTGAAGCCTAGGAAGAAAGAGCTATTGAAACTTATAAAATTCTATCCCGATGGAGGAATTAACATTGAAGATCCCAAGACTGGAAGATTATTTAAAGTGAATGGACAAAAATTAAAATCATATTTTGATGGTCAAAGACTAGCTTTTAAAGAGACTATAATATTAGGTCACCCAGAAAGACTGGGAATATCGGGCTGACGACATCAAACCTAGCGCTTTGTGATAGACAACCCATATTTATTATTGTTTACTTTGCTTTTGAGTTTTTGCTCAAAATAATTTATGCATATTTATAATTATGTCTTTATATAGTTCGTGTATTCAAGAAAATATTTATAAACATCTTTATTTACTTAATTTTATGAAAAAATTTAGAATTCATTGGATCGAAATCGAAATATTGTTGTTTTTGGAACTAGCAAATGATGCACCAAATTCCAGAGAGCTAGCACATGATGCGCCGAGGTGACAAAATTGACTTAAAATATTTCATAAGGCAGTTTTTGATGGTTTTTTGTGTGTTCTTCTTATAACTCCTAAAAACAGATTCCTAAGTCTATTTTAAGAGGGAAAACGAGGGAAAAGCTACTAGATTTCAAATCCAATGTCATCCCACTCCAAAAATTCTGCGAGAATGGAATTTTCAACCGAAGTAAGTTTGTCAGTTTTGATGCACAGAAGTTGCATGATTTTGTTTTAGTGAAGAAGAGGCTAATCAAAGAGAGGGGTTTTGTGAATTGAGGATTCAACACACTGAATTCTCGAGTTGAAGAGATCATTGCGCACAGACGTTGAGAAGTGCTTTGTTACACTACTGCCGCTGTAGTCGTCCATGTGTAGTCGTCCATGTGGTGAAAATTGTGGTGAAAATGTTTTATGCAAATCTTCATGGAATCAATCAAGGAATTTTCTCCGTGCAAGGATGGTTTGTGCAATTCACTCCTTTAGAAATAAACGAGATGTTTATGATTGAGAATGTGCCTATCGGCCATTACGAGAGACAATATGAACAAACTTTACCGTTACCTTACGAATGAAGATACGAATTGGGAGGCTAGAGATGATTACTACTTACTATGAAGATAAGTAAGGTGACTAAGGAGAGTGTTATTTTAAATTATTGTATTCAAAGAGAAAAACCTATTGATATTTGGGCCATTATTGTGAAATTGGTTTTGGGTTTGATTGTGAATAAGCATGCAACTAGGCTTGGAAATCTATCCACTATTTTCCTACTGTGTAGTTAATTGCAAGTACCTTAAAAAAGTTGGGAAAAAGTGTTTTTTCCTTCTAATCCAATGGATCTAGAAGTCTATTGCAGTTGTACTAGAATGGGAGGTGAAAATGATATGAATGTACTGATGGATCAGGAATCATAGAATTCATCACCTATTCAACCTTACTTGAGTTCTAATACTCTTTTAAAGAGGATCAAGAGGATAGAAAAAGAGATGCAGAATCTTATGCAAGCAATAAGAAATATTTTTGAAAAGTTAGATCATCTGGATTGGAGATGGAAAGAACATTTTTAATAAACTGGTTGTATAGAAGATGGTTTGCTGCGTATGTTCAAGAAATATGCTTGGATTGGGTAGGATTAGACTGATGAGTTTCTTTACTGACCCTTCTACAACCTATATATGCACTACCAAACTATGGGAGATATCCAGGAGGAGGAGAGTGAAGAAGATGTTTAAGCTTAGTTTATGCAAGGAAAGTTTTGTTTAGTACTGTTTGTTTTAGTTACTTTATTGTGTTGGATTGCATTTAGTTTTGTTCTTGAATATAGTATTGTTGAACTTTATCTATTTTTATGATATTTAGATGTTTAGATTTCACTGATAGGATGTTTGGCTTGCTTTAAAATATTTAGATGTTTAGATTTCACTGATAGGATGTTTGGATTGCTTTAAAATACTGAAACAGATGTTTTTTGGCTTGATAAATGTTAGTTTTTAATAGCGCGGATTTCACATATAAAGGTGAGTTTTGTATTGTTTGTAAAAGTTTTTTGTTGGAATAATTTTTATCTATGTTTAGAAATGATCATTTGAGTTAATTAAAGGTTGATGTAAACCGGTACGGAGTAGATTTCCACAAAAATTTAAATCTGGTGACTTTGTGCTCTGGCGCATGATGCGTTGTTTTACAGTTTGTTGGCGCATGATGCGCCCGTTTAGAAATGATCATTTGAGTTAATTAAAGGTTGACGTAAACCGGTACGGAGTAGATTTCCACAAAAACTTAAATCTGATGACTTTGTGCTCTGGCGCATGATGCGCTGTTTTACAGTTTGTTGGCGCATGATGCGCCCAAAACCTAAACACTCCTGATTTCTCAGAAAATCATAAAATCGCACAGACAAGCTCCATTTTCACTGCTTGGGTCATCTCCTACCACTAAACCTTGATAAAGGGCATTACATTAAGGGCGATAGAGAAAATTTTGGAGGCAAAAAATCATTGATTTCATCTTCTCTTGGTAAAAGCTTCACTTTAACTTAGAAATTTTTTATTTTCACCATGGATTTTTCTTACATTGTGGAAGATCTGAAATTTGGGATTTTTTTGATGAAGTTAACTATTTTGTTACCAAATTTTTTATTTTCACCTAGAAAACTCATGGTGAATAGTTTCTTACCAAATAATCTTACTTGAGGAGTTAGATTTTTTATTTAGCAATTTATTTGGAATTTATTTGAATTATCATAGATTTTGTAATGGCTCCTTGAGTGAAGAGAGAAAGGTCATCTAAGGATTTTGATTTACGAAGATTTGTTAATATCAACGCCCAACATAGTTATAATACTCAAATGGACACCAGAAAATTGATCCAAGAACGGGCGTTTGCAAACTCAGGTGGCAAGATTGAAAGGTTGATCCTCACCATAAACTGGGAAAGATTCTGCTACATCACTGTTATAGCAACTTTCCCCATGATTCGAAAATTCTATGCTAACCTGAGGTTCACTGAGTGTGATCACATCGTGGTTAGAGGTAAGCAAGTAGAATTTACTGTTCATCAGATCAATGCTTTTTATGGAGTAAGCAATGTATATCATGATGATTACGCTACATTCGTGATGACTGATTCATCACTAGATGAAGTGATTTCCTTTTTGATTGATGGAAAATGAGAATGGAAGATTAAGAACAACAAAATAGTTAACTTCTTCACTTTCCTATTAATTAGCAAGCTGTTGACCTCACTTTTGGTTGAAATTTAATTTTTCCTCTTTAACAGCCTAGGGTCTATCCATAAGACTTTCTTGTTGACTATTCTTAGAAAAATAGAAAAGGAACTCTCACCATTATAAAATCAAAACTCCTCCTTGCTCAACTTGAAGTTGAAGATATTGGTCATAACCTCTAGCACTTAGTAGGTGGGGTCAGTATGGAGGATCTCAAGGAGAGTCCCCATAAGACTGCTCGACCTTAAGGCTGACCTTAAGTGTTGTTCTGGAGCTAGTTCACTCACTTACACTCACTATAACCTAGATCCACTTACAACTCCAAAATTGTTGACTTTGATCCCTTGATCTTTTTGGGAGACTCATGTAGTTGGTCCCCTAGACCCACTAGCCCTAGGCTAGGTTTAGCTAAGACCAGTACATAGAGGACCCAAATGGGGATTTCATTTGTCCATAACTCATATATAGTGGTTGGCACCCTAATTCTACCAAAAAAAATCCAACTTGGCCTTTTGCCGCTAAATTCACCCAAATTACCTAAATGCCCTTAAAACCCTAAATTTGGCCAAAATTCCCAAATTCACCCAAAATACCAAAATTTGTTCAAAAATCATTTCAAACCATTTCAAAATACCCAAATTGCAAAAAACCACTCTAAGTTGCCAAAAATTACCAAAATACCCTTAAATTTGCTAAAATTACAAAAAAAAACCCTTGGTGGCCCAAACTTTCCCAAAACATCCAAAATCACTTCAAATGTCTCCAAAATCAATGTGGACTCTTCAATTGAACCCAATTTGACCAATTTGAGCATTTTGACCGAAACCCCCAAATTGCCTTTAAAGGCTCAATTTCCCAAATTTCTATCAATTTTGCCCCAATTCCCATCAATTTCAATTCTAAACTCAAATTCATCTTTCGTATGATTAATTAAAACCAAATCCAAGCCTAATTGACCCATTCTTTGAGCTCAATTTTGATCCAAGTCAAACCCCCAATTTTGACCATATGACCTAATCTCACCTAATTGAACCCCCTAGCCTACTCAATTGCTCCAATTTGAATCCTATATCCTTCCTAAAAATCCCACATATCATATTAAACATTCAATTAGCCTTGGTGAAGCCTCAATTTCATTAAATATTATCCCAAGTCCAAAACCCCCAAAGTTGCCTCAAATTGGCTGTCCCCAAATGTCATCCAATTGAATGCCCTAACCCAAAAATTGACACCCATTTGATATTGAGAACTCTTCATGAAATTCTTATAGACCATTTTCAACCATCAATTTGGACCTAGCCCAACCTAAACCCAAGTCTACCCCAACACCCCTAAATTTATTAAATGCCCAAAATCCCTCTAATTGAACCACCAAATCAATACAAAATCACTCCAAACCTTTTAGAAACCACTTGTGACAATCATCTACACAATATTGACCAATCAATTGTGCTTAATGTCATGGCTAACCTAACCCAAACCAAACTTCTAGTCATTTTGGCCCAAATTGAACCCCTTCACCAAAATTGACTTAACCATGCTTAAGTCACCGAATTAAGGTCTCCACAACTAGTAAGCACACCCTATTGACCAGGATAAACCCCCTTAAACAAACCAAGTGAGATATGGACCAATAGTACCCTAATTTAAGGGATCTTATCCCATTTATGGGCCTTAATCAAAATATCCCTTCCAGCATCACTTATTATTGAGGGTTAACCATAACTAACCTTCTCCCTGGCTGACCTGACCACTTAATCACAAACCCTTGCCCTGTCAGCCAAATTAATTGCTGGAAAACCCTAAAATCGAGAGCCAAAAACCGAGACCCACCACTCCTAAATCAAATCCAATTTCAACCCTAGAGGCCAACTCATCCTAATGGCTCGTTAGAGCTCCTCAGCCCTCCACTTAATTAGCTCTTTGCACCCATCAATTGGCCCTAGTGGCCAGCCCAAGCTCTTCTAGTTAATTAGCCCCTCCATGAGAAAAGAGAGGAGAGTTCCAAATCCTTGGGAAAACTCTACCAAAATCTCACCAGAGACTCTCCAAGCATCCCTAAGCTTAATCCAACCATCTTCCCCCCTGATTCCACTGTTAGAGCCCAATTTCAAGCTCAAAATTTCAGCTCAGACCATGACATCTCTCCATAGTCTAGCAAAATTAAATTAATTGTGCATATACCATCCTTAGAGCAAGAGGACTTGATTCCCCATCCAAGGCCCCTCTAAAACAGCCTCTAGGATAGCTCTAGATCAACACCTCAATTCCACCTTGATCGATATCATATCTAGACAAATCACCAGGGTGTGAGAATTCATCTAAAGGTTCGTGAAACTCAACCAAAGCTACATCAACTATCTGATTGAGGCCTTCCCTCTGAGACAAAGGTATTAAACTCTAACCCTAACCCAAGCTTATTTTAACACTCCATGTGTAATGGCTCAATTTCATACCTGATTAACCTTATAGATAGGTTTTTCTTGAGTAAATTCTTGAGTAAAAACAAACCCCATGCAATTTGGTTGAGTCTAGATGAAGATTTTAAGGTTTTAGTGTGAACGACTTATGGGTTAGGTCAATTGGAGTTAGGCCACTTGGGGACTATAACAAGGGCCGCCCGATCGTGCTTGTATCCAATGGATGAAGGAGATCAAGCCGGACAGACTCTTGGTGCGTGAACCGTGGACCACGTGACAGCTGAGGTGGATGGCGCTGATGAATGAGAGTGTGCCGCGTGTGAGTTTGAAGCCGTCATAGGTTGAGTTGGCGCCGCATAGGATATGTAGAAAAATATGGATTTTCTGAATTATTTTAAATGCTTAAACTTCAAAAATTCATATCTTTCTCTAGAAAAATCATAAAAATAAAAGAAAAGCACCCTCTTGCTTGGTGAACAGAGGAGAATAATGTGGATTAAAAAAAAATTATTTTCTTATTCCTTGATTTTAAAGAATTAAATACCCTTTGCAGTATTTTAATTCATTATGATCAAAGATTGCTCACCATGACTTGAAATTTTGAGGGTTTGTTCCTCATGATAGAGACTATGTCGTCTGATTTTTCTAAGGTCAGAAAACATTCCTATGCTTCTAGCCCTAATTTTCAAGCTAGTGAGGCTATTTTGGCTTATTTTAATTATATTAATCAAAATACCATTTGGAAAATTATGAGAACAATTTTAGTAGGTTTTCTATGGTATGAGAAGTCTAGGAAAAAAATCATGATGTCTTGAATTATCTTATAAATTTCTATATTTAATTAAATGTAAATAACTTGTATTAATTTTTGTAAATTATATACTTATCAAAAATTGAGAAGATCAATCCAACATTGTTCATAAAAATCATGTTTATTTAATATTAAAATTTGAAATTTATTTGATTAAATTTGATTTTCTAAGAAGCCTTGTATTCTTATATAAAAATAGTTATATTAAATTAAATACATTTGGGAAAATTATGAAAAGTGGTTTTCTGAGTTTCTTGTGATCACAAGCACTTGGGAAACATAAAGGCTATTTTTTAGAAAATACTTAATTTTTTAGCTTCATTTTGAATTTAAAATCATTAAAAATACATGTAAATATTTAAAAGTTCAAAGAATACAAAAAGCACATCAAAATATTCCTAATGGTTTCCTGATTACTCAAGTCTCATTAAAATATTTCTCCTAATTTCTTTAAGTTAAAAAAAAATTTTAAGAGCTTAAAAATGAATTTTCCTTATTTTCCCCCTTAAAATAATTATAATGAATAAATTAAAAATCATAAAAACACAAAACTTGATTCTCTGAGTTCTTTGAACAGAGAGAAGTAGAATAAAAATATAAAAAAAATTTTTGTAATTAAATAATTATTTTTTATTTAATTAAATCATGGAAACGTTTTAAAAATTAAATAATAATAATAATAATTTAATTCAAAAAAATCATGAAATTTACCCTAAGTGTCTCTCTGACCTAAGAAAACCTCTAATAATTTTCACATAAATAAAACCTTTATTTCGGAAAGTTAAATAAATCAATTTCTAAAAATCTTATTTTCTGACATTAAATAAATATTGAAATTAAATTAAATTTTGAGAAGTCCACATATTCTCCTCTAATATTGTAATTACCTCATGGATATGACACTCTAAACCCTACCCTCAAAGTCATTTGAGTTGTGTTTAATGAATTATGAGGTGGAGTGGTGGTAATTTTAGAATTTGGTGCCTTAATCAAAATTTAGGATTAACCAATAGAAAATGGACAATTTTGCTCTTACTAAAAATGCTTGAATGATTGAAATACAATGGGATTAAAAGGTAGAAACTCACTCATCACCCTTGCACAACATCAACAAAGTCATAACTCTCCTAATCTTCATGACTTGAAAGTCAATTAAGATCAAATGATTTTTTAAATGTTGGGGTTAAGCTAGAAAAGATGATAGTTTACTTTTCTTAAGCCCTAAGTTGAGGATGATGTGATCATTTAATAAGAATACATATCATTTAAAAAAAATTTCATAATCACCATTCCACCTACCATGATTATTAAAGGCTTACTAGTGCCCTAGGCTCAATATCTAAATTCAATTGATTAGATTTAGAAGATCTGATTATTAAAGGCTTACTAGTGCCCTAGGCTCAATGTCTAAATTCAATTGATTAAAGATCACATGATTGGTAATTAACATCTTTAAATACTACAAGCTTGACCTTAATTGCGGGTACCACAATCTTAAATAACCTAGACTTATCTTAGGGACACCCACTCACATAACTCTTAAATGAAACTTCAATTGATTAATCGAGTATCCTATTAAAGGGATAATTAAATTATCAAGTTTCACTGAACAACGAGGCAGTCACACTTCAACCCGAGGTGATTAATGGAATAATTTGATAAGCTCAAAATGAACTCAAAATGTTTCAGGAGATCCTTAAATGTTTCACTGAGCAACGAGGTAGTCACACTTCAACCTGAGGTGATTAATGGAATAATTTGATAAGTTCAAAATGAACTCAAAATGTTTCAGGAGATCTTTAAATTGGTCCAGGGTCATGCCTCGAGCATTTTGAAATCTATTGAACATTCTGAAGGGAAAATTTGACTTGTTATATTTTTGTTCTAAAACCATCTGCTAGGACGTTTTGAGATTCAATAAAGTCATAACTTTGGGTTTGTTAGCTAAACCTTCATCTACTCCTAAAATTTAAATTTCCTTGCAGAATTATATTCATGTCTTGCAAGTACTGACCTTCCATGTGGTGGAACGAGAAGAATCGACAGGTATGCTTTTAAATTTATGCATTTACCTTTTTGTACTTCGTGTCTCGAGCTTGAATGTTAAAAAATGATTTGACCCTACATGAAAACCAAAACTACTAGGATAGTCGTAAAACCAAAACCCAAACTAAAAATCAATCAAGATAAAATTTACCTCCATAACATTCAAAATATAAGATAACTCAAAATTTAATCACAAACATCACAAAACAAATATTTCAACTAAATTAAAATGTCTCTATTGGGTGATTGGGAATACCTCAGAGAAGGTAACCTACGATCTAAATGAAAGTATTGAACTCATTTAGTTAACTTTAGTAAATTCATTTGGACTAAGTGAATCCAAAAGAAAATAGTGGTGTCAGAACCCGGAACCAGGGAACCATAGGATCCTAACAGGTGTCACTCTAATCAACATTAAAATGCCCCATATTATTTAAAGAACCATAATCATGGGAACATTTTTTTTGACATCATAATGTCACATACTAGAAAAATTAAAATCATCATGACAAGGAGCTTGAAGCTAGCATCGTGGCAGCACAACCATCTTCAACAGCAAAATATGTCTTCATTTGTTAAACCAATCAGAATTAAACCACTAGAAAACAACAAGCCATAGGATTTTGAGGTTGTTTGCTTATGCAACGTAAATCCTCCACTTATCTTTAGGCCTTTGTACAGCTCTGCCATATAATATAAGCCCTAAATCGTCCTAGGATTCTGAGGTTGTCGTTCGTCACGACCTAAATCCTCAAATCTTCCAGGCTATTTATGTGATCATTTCACATGAATATAAGTCCTAAAAAATTAAAATCGACAGGATGAAACATTTAAATATTTCTCTCCAAAACTTAAGACAAACATTAGGATAGCTTGGGAAGCCACCGAGGTTCTCCTCAGGATCTGTGCATCCCCTAGTTCTTCCTCCTTTGGATTCTACAATAAATGTTCCAAATTTGAGTCATTCTCCTTTAACACCTCTTTGTCCGATCTCGTTGAGAAAGTCCTATCCTTTTGACCTCTTTGAAAATAATATTCCTTGATTTTTATCGAGAGTTTTCTTAGGAGAGGTTGAGAAAGTCCTATCCTTTTGACCTCTTTGAAAATAATATTCCTTGATTTTTATCGAGAGTTTTCTTAGGTGACTTTGGTTATCTATGATGTAATTAACTATAGGGGCTTGCCCTTATAAGAAGCTTTTCTGAACTCATCTTAATATAAAACATATTTAATTCCTCGTATTAAATAGGAGAACTTATTGATAAATGAAATGGTTTCGCAGACCAAACGTATGTCATATATTTCTTAGTTTATTTGATCGAGCCTCACTCTCAAGTCTTGTGTTTATCGGCTTGAGATGTAGTGCTCTTTCATCTAAACTATGAAAGATATGAGATCAGTTTGATTTCATATTTTTCTAAGCTTAATATATATATATATATATTAGATTTATTTCCGAAGTGGGCAACTGGATTTTGATTTCGACGGTAAACCAGCTTCCAATAGGCAACTTCACAACAAAAATAGTGCCAACGTCAGTCAAAGGTATGGCATCACTTTACTTCTTCTAAGTTATTACCAATGAATCATCTTGTTGATGTGACAAAAGATAGAGCGGTGTTGAACTATTGCATTCAAAACATGAAAGCGGTAAATGCTGAAAGTGGTAAATGCTGGTGCACTTATAGTTCATCATGCTCAAAGTATAGCTTGTAGTTCTACAACTAGTGGTTTGGGATATCCTGCCTTGGTTTTCACTTTAGGTGAGCAATCAGAAGTAGAGTCCCATAGAAATGAAGAACTATTACAACCACAAAATCTTATTGGGAGGCATATGATTCAGAGAGTGGAATCATTTGTTAAATCTAGAGGTGGTAGAAGGGATGGACCCTCTACAACAACTACAGGAGCATCTACTTATCACCCTTCTTCACTTGAAAATATTATGAAGTAGCTTATGATTCAACAAATGGACATAATTAATAGGCAGAGTCAGATTGGGGGGATTGGAGCAAGAATTACATATAATGATGAATATCGATAGAGGAGAGTTCAACATGATATAGATTTTGAGAATGTTATGGTAAGACACCTTAGGGTGAGCCTAATCTAGAATTTCCTCCTTGCTCCAGTTTCACTCCTTATGCTCCTATTCATGATGAAGATGAGGAAGAAGAAGAAGAAGAAGAAGATGAAAATAATGATGAGGAAGGTGATGAAGAGTGATATTCTTATGAGTATAGTTTAGATTGTTTTGATGATTGTTTCTTTTTTGTGATTATATTGTGATGTACTTTTATTTGGGAACTGTTGAAGTAAAGAAATTTATCTAGTGTTGTGGACTAAAATTGTAATATTAACAGTAAATTTTTACTTTTTCTGTATTTTTAGTAATTTCAGTTTTTGTATTTCTGTTTTTAATTCTCAACAAATTATTTAGAATATATTATGTCTCATTTAATACTTTAAATCCTGTATGTATGTTTTTAAAGTTAGTACCTGTATTATACCAAAGCCCAGATTCATAATTAGAAATCCTCTAGAGGTCAATTTTCATTTTCATGCATTTACTATTTTCTTTCTCCTACTATATTTTGTACTAAAATAATTTTTTAAAATAAAAAATTACATAAAATATTTAAGTTTGAGGGGAAGAAAAATTTCCTTTTGAAAAGAGGTAAACTAAATTTTATTTGCCCTCTGTTAACTATATTTTTAACATTTATTTAACATGACCAAGGATATTGAGATTAAACATTACTTGAGATTAAACTTTAAATGACTATACTTAAGTTTATAAATATTATGGAAAATTTAGGTATTCTGTTTATAAATATTATGGTAAATTCAGGTAAAAAGTTTTTAATAATGAAGGTCAATTCTAAAGTTAAAAATATTTGGTATGATAGGATAAAGCAATGTTTTTTTATTTAACATAAAGAAAAATGTATTTTTGAAGTGTTAAGAATTTTAGAGTTTCATGTAAGAAGAAAAGAATGAAACTTTATGAAAAATCATAAACTAAAATAAATTTATCAAGTGAAGAAATGTAAGGAGTTTTAACTTCTAGAAGAAGATAGTGAAGTTCAAAACTATTAAAGGCTATCCAAATATAGTAATCCTCACTTAAATAAAAATAAAGAAAAAGAAAAGATTGAAAAGATCCTAAAAGAAAAAAAGAAAAGAAAAAGAAAAGAATTGATAAAAATATAAAATAAAAGTGAAAAGAAGCTTGAGGAGATGCCTAATCAAAAATTTACTTCACTTGAATCAACTTAAGCAAGGAGCTTTATTACATTTTCTAAACATGTATTCGAATATTAGTAGTATTATTAGTAAAGTTTTCATGAAGTTCTTTTTCATATAAATGTTCTAAATATCCTTAATATGGTATATTGCAATTCTTCTTGAAATGAATAGAGATTTAGAAATATTAAATTTTATTATTAAATACTCTTAGACTTAGAGTTTGAATCTAAGTTATTAAAGGGTTTTCTTAAATTTGGTTATTCTATTTATTAAACTAAAGTATAGAAGTTATGAGTTGATCCCTATCTTAAGTCATATGCTTTTATGTAATAAAAGTGTCACTTGACGACAAGTAACTTTAAGATTGGGAAATTTTGATACACAAAAAAAAATTATTGTTTTAAGTATATATTTTATGCCTATGTTTAGTGATATTGCACTTTAAAGAAGGGTATTTCTGCTTTTTGTCGTAGGTATAACATTTTTAGGCATTTGGAACAAAAAGGATAAAATTTGGAGCCAAAATAATGAATTTTGGGAATCTGGCGCATGATGTGCCATGTGATAGAGTCTTGGTGCATGATGCGCCAGATCAGGCACCAAATGCCTGAGATGACTTTTTGCGGATTAAAGTAGTTCAAGGCTAATTTTGTTTGAATTTTCATTTTCAAAGGGACACTTTTTCCACTTTTTCTAAACACCTTTTGTAGTAATTCAATGCATCTAGACACTTTGGAAAGTTCTTTTATGAAGGTATATGTCTCTTGGATCAAATGACGCGTCTTTTGAATTAAAAAGAGTTAACTTTTGGAGGGTATAAGTCTCTTGGATCAAACGACACATCTTTTGAATTAAAAAGAGTTTACTTTTGGTGGTAAATTTGAATTTTTTTTGAAAGGAGGCAGCCAAAAATAAAAGAAGAAGACTTCAAGGTGTTTGGGTGTGACGTGAAAGGGGGGTGGTGTGAAAGGCAAGAGGATTGAGAGTGCTTGATGACGTGAAAGGGGGGTGGCGTGAAAGGCAAGAGGATTGAGAGTGCTTGTACACTTAGAAGAGAGAATTGAAAGTACTTGTAAAGAAAGTATTGAGAGTGCTTATAAAAAGAGAAAGGCTTGGAGAGAACTTCTAAGGATTTGCTTGGGAAGGATTGTGAGATGAGTTCTGTCTTTTACTTCTTTTATTTTTTAAACTTTTTTTATATATGAAATTAGTGCTTTTTCGTATCCTTCTAATGAACTCTCATTAGTCTGAGTATTCTTTTTATCCTTCACCCTACTTTGAGATATGGTTTTGTGAAGAAGTAATTTTATTTTTTATGATTTTAAATGTTAACTCCGATCTTCATTTACTTTTCGATATGACCAATTGAAATGTTAAAATGTGTTGAGAATCATATGTTCCAAACGGGCTATGATTTCTAAAATATGGGGAGAATCACATTTGATTTCATGGGAGACTAAGTCATCCATGGAATTGAGTGCAAATAAAAAGGAAAAAATACTTTGTTGGATGCAGAATTGGAGATTTTAAGGTGACAGATTAAAATCCCCAATTTGGTCCCATTGATTGAAAACTAATGCGAGATTGTTAGTTGTCAAGGGAGAGAGTAGTGGGAGCTCTGGAGTAGCAGCCTGCGGAGTGGTAGGCGGTATCCTCCCAGCCTAACCACAGAATTAGGGACCAAATTCTAGATTAGTCAATTTTCTTTATAGCACTCGGAAAAGGGTAAAGAATAGGATTGCTTCTATTTGGCACAAAACAACTTTATTTTTTTTTTTCAAAATGGTTTTAATTTTTTCACAATCCATATGCTCATTGTAAGAGGAAGGATGCTTTCTCAAATTTGAACATTTTGTCAACATAAATTTCATTTTATTTTTGTAGTTTTACTTTTGAAAGTTTAGTTTCTAGTTTAGTTAACTTTGTCTTTCAACTAAATTTTAAATAGAATTCACTTTAGTATTTAATATTCAAACTTTGCACTTTACTTTCTCTTAATTTAAATTATAATTATAGTCTTAAGAACTATCTGCAAGTATTTCCAACTTCTCTGTGGGATCGATATCTAGGACTCCATTAGAGCCCTTTATTACTTGAGTGATACATATACTTACATTATTTTTAAAGGTGATTTTGTAGTTTAAAAGAGTTTTAAAGATGAACTATTTATATTAAAGTTATTTTTGTTGGGATTACATTGCATATTTATTATTATATCTTCCATGTGTACTTTGTAGTGTTGAAAAATGATTGCAAAATTAACACACTAAATCAACCCGCATCACCCATTTCGAGGTCAGTACTGAAATTATAATTCCTTTTGCAACCTCTTGGGTTTGATGTGAGTTTCTCAGCTTTCCTTCCCATTGTAGATCATCACCTCTTAGGTTGCATGTGAGTCTTTGTGATTTCCTTCCTAATGTGACACCATCTTTGAGATTAGTGTGAGACTCCCTTAAATGAAGGCTTCTAATTGTCATTCTAGGGTTGGTACGTAAATTCCAGTTACCATCCCGGGATCAGTAACTAAATTTTTATCCCCTTCACTACCTTTGGGTTCGATGTGAGTCCCTAAGCTTTCCTTCCCAATGTAACTCGTCACCCCTTAGGTTGGATGTGAGTCCCTGTGCTTTCCTTCCTAATGTGACATTCTTAGCACTTTGAGATATGTATAAGACCACCTTAAAAGGTGTAAGGCATCCTATTATCATCTATCCGCATCTATCATTATCATGGGTTGGATGTGAGTCTTTGAGTTTTCCTTCCCACCCCTACTCCCTAATAATTCTTTTAGTTTAAATATGAGTCCTTGTACTTTCCAGCTCGACCTGGTCTGTCTGCACATTATTTATTTTTGAAATTTTCTTAAAGTCAAAATCAAATGAAATCTGCAACTAAAATGAAAAATTAAAATTAAACGTCAAATCGAATCTTTGCCATGACCGTTAGTCTCCCTGATGGGTTTCTTCATAAATTTGTAGGCGCCTTGGCTTAGCAAGCACGAAATGACTTTGCTAATTTTAAATTAACTTTTAATGTTGGCAATTTGAAGGTGCACTTGCTGATCCCCGATGGGAGTCTCTGTCTACTCTACATCGAAAACCTTCTTCACTCTCTTTTTGTTTTTCTCTAAGCATGTTGGCTAAAGTAGTTATGTTGGTTTGTTGATCTCTTCAATTATTGCTAATATGTGCGGTGTGATCACCCAGCACACCACACATATTAGGGGTCTATTTGTTGACTTCAATTTTTTTTATGTCTATTCTTTCTTACTTATAAGCTTAGGATCTAGCCATGGAACTTTCCTATTGACTATTCCTATAGGAATAATGATGGAACCTTCTGTCCTAGAAATTCTAAACACCTCTTTACTCTTCTTGGAGTTCCACATGTTTCGTTTTGACCTCTAGAACTTAGTAGGATGGATCCAAGTTTATGGGAGCTCAAAAGGAGTCCCCATATGATTACCTAGCCTTAGGGTTTGACTTGAGTGGTGTGGCCTTGGTCAGTCTTGCGCACACACACTTAAAACCTTTACTTTCACTCACAACCTTAAACCCTTAAAACAAGCATGCTTAGCGTGATCCAGTACTCATTTGGAAACGCATATGCGTGGTCCCCCAAAAATAGCGTGATCCAGTACTCATTTGGAAACGCATATGCATGGTCCCCCAAAAACTTAGCCCCTGGTTAGGATGGCTAGGACCAACACATGTAGGACCCAAGATAGGGATTATTTTGGTCTCATGGCACCATAAGGGTTATTTTGTGATTAGCCCCCTCATTAGACCCCAATTCTACCCACATTCTCATTTTTGGCCTTTTGCCCCAAACTTCTCAAAAATTACCAAGTTGCCCTTAAAACCCTAAAGTTTAAAAAATTTTCAAATTCTCAAATTCTCTTCAAAAATCCTCCCAAATCATTTCAAACCAGTCAAATTGCCCAAACCACCTAAAAAGTTTCAAAATTTCCAAAATACCTCTAACTTTATCAAAATTACCAAAATGCCCCTCATGGCCAAAAAATTTCAAAAACATCCCAAATCATTTCAGACATCCCCAAAACCAATCCTAGCCATCCATTCGACCCAACTTGAGAAAATTAACCAATTTTGACAAAAATCCTAATTTTACCCAAAAATACCTAAAGTCGTCAAATCACCCCAAATTTCAACCAAATTTATTTCAAACATCCCCAATTTTAAATCCAAATAACATTTCATCATGTCCCAACCTAATTAAAACCAACTTCTGTCCCAATTGAATCAAATTTCAAGTATAAATCCCAAGCCTAATTCAAAAGCCCTAAATTGATCCTAAACCAAAATTTCACAAAATTGAACTCCCTAACCCATTCAATTTCACCAAATTCACTTCTTAAACTCTTCATAACATTTCTCTAGACCAAATTGAGCCCTTAATTAGCCTATACCTAATTCTTAAATATTTGAGTCTTCTCTAAGGTATTTAAATCCTTGTGAGCAACTTGGGATATTTATTTTTTTTTGTTACATATGGATAAATGGACTTGTGTAAGTATGAGATCTTGGTGGCTAGGGCCATGAAGATAATGCTAACGTGTGTCAAAATAAAGGATATGAAGTGGGATTTAGGGTAGTATCTCCTACCTCAAGGACCTTTGATAAAAATAGAGAATAAGGGCCAACAATACTATTCGACGACCCTTGAAAAGAAGATTGCCCCCGATACTTTTTTGTTGCCTATAGTCCTAGGTCGATCCAAGTAAATAACACATGGATTGCCTCACTCTACAAAATTTTTTAAACAAAAAATCACTTTTGCATGATGAATTAAATTTTATAAGCATGAAAGCTAAATTTAAAAATGAAAACTTATAAAGGTCAATGATTAATCACTTGGATTGAGGTTAGGACTTCCCTATGTAGATTATCGGGTTGGTAGCTCTTACTTAAGGTTGAGAATGACACATTCCAGCACTAAGCTCCCACCTTTACCAATGTCTTACATTTAGGTTTGATCTTCTTTATGTAACTACGTTGGATAGAATTTGAGGATTTTGGAAATTTTTGATAGTTTAGAGTTTCAGGGGTAATTTGGTAATTTTGAGAAAGTTTGGGGTCAAAAGACCAAAATTAATAATTTGGGTGGAATTGGCGTTCAATGGGAATGTTAATCACAAAATTACCCTTATGGTGCCTGTTGACCTCACTTTTGGTTGAGGTCTAGAAAACTTCTTTAGTAGCCTAGGTCTAGCCATAGGACTTTCCTATTGACTAGTCTTAGAAAATTAGAAGAGGTACCCCACCATTAGAAATTCAAAGCCTTTCTCTTTACTCAACTTGAAGTTTCACATATTGATCTTAACTTCTAGCATTTAATAGGTAAGATCATTGTGAGAGGATTCAAGAGGAGTTCCTATAGGATTACTTGGCCTTAGGATTGACCCTGGGTGTTGGTTTGGAGCTAAGATACACAATATCCTCACAATTCGCTAATTAAAACCAACACATGAGGACCCAAAATGAAGATTTCATTGATCCATGGTTCATTTAGAATGGATATCTATCCAATTCTATCTGAAATGCTTAACTTGGTATTTTGCCCCTAGGCACCTCCAAATTACCTAACTGCCCTTGGGACCCAAATGTGGCCAAAATTCCTAAATTTTGCCAAAATACC
>NW_018236792.1:234710-235140 GCF_001263595.1 Phalaenopsis equestris | reverse complement strand
CCATTGGCCAATTTCTATAAAATCTACCCCACACGGCCATGAAGGGGTGTGGTAAAAAAATTTTCGCTGAGGCCTTTCAAACTCCTCTGAGAGCTTCCTTGAGAGACCCTTAGCACATTACAATCCACTTCCCCCTCTCAAATCCACCATGGAAATTCAATTTTGAGCTTAAATTCCTGCCCGAAGCTAGGAAAAGTTCCAATCCCAACCTATAAAGCACCAAACTCCAATTAAATTGGCTCAACACCTTCACAAGAGTGAAAGAAGCCAAAGCCCCATCAAATCCCCCTTCTACAGAGCCTCCATCATAGCTCTAGACCAACACCCAAATTCGGCTGTGGTCGAATTCATATTTAGGCTTTACACCAAGACCAGAGACTCAATCCATAGCCTCCTTGGACCCCAACGAACGTACCAAGCATCTCTGATC
>NW_018236792.1:232797-233240 GCF_001263595.1 Phalaenopsis equestris | reverse complement strand
CTGATATCTTAATTGACCTATCAGTAGGGTTACATAAAAATTTCAAAGTCATTTGACTTAAATTTGACAAATTATGAAAGTTTGGACCCTTAGGGGCAAAATTGTAATTTTGAATATTTTGGCCTTAATGAATATTTTGACTTAATTAAAATAGGCAATGAGTAATTGCTGATATTAATTAACTCGTTGGATGATTTGCAATCAAAAAGGGGCTTAATTGGTAGAAACTCACTTTAATTTGCTAAATCATAAGATAATTCCAATAATTATCAAAAATTTTGGAAACTTCATTATCATAAAATGACTTTTGAATTTAGGGGTATAACTTTGGAAATCAATGATTTCATACCCTTATTTGATAATCAAAATAATATCAAAATGATCTTGATAATGATCACTTAAAGTTTTAAATCTTTTCAAAATTAATACACACACTTAATACA
>NW_018236792.1:217471-230657 GCF_001263595.1 Phalaenopsis equestris | reverse complement strand
CTCAATTCTTGTGTTCATCCTTCAGGATAGATACAGGATTTGAGGTAAAGCGCTCTTTCATTTAAACTATGAAAATTATGGGGTCAGTTTGACTTCATCTTTTTCAAAATTAAAATTTTTTAAAATGTCCTTCCGAAGCGGGCAACGGGATGTCATTTCCGATGACCGACAGTTTTTTACGGGCAAACCCCACACCAAAAATAGTGTCGACAGTGCCATGAGAAAAAATCACCCTTATGGATCCTCCATGTACTGGTCCTATCCTCCCTAGCCAAAGGCTAAGGGTTTGGGGGACCACCCATATGATTCTCTAAAAGAGCAGAGGGAAAAGGTTAAGCATGTGTAGGTTAGGGTTTAGGCCAAAAATGAAAGTGTGTGTGTACAAGACCAAGACCAGCACACCCAGGGTCAATTCTATGGCCAGGCTTTCTATAGAGACTCATCTTGAGCTCCCCGATATTGTATCCACCTACTAAATGCTAGAGGACAGAATCAACATGTGGAACTTTAAGAGGGCAAAGAGGCATTTGGAATTTCTAATGGTGAGGGTTCACTTACTAGTCCTCTAGGAAAAGTCAACAAGAAAATTCTATGTCTAGATTCAAGGCTTCTAACGAAGAAAAAAATAGATCTCAAAAAAAGTGAGGTCAACAAATGGGCTCCAAATATGTGTGGTGTGTCGGGCAAGCACATGGCCCGTAATGACATTGACCGAAGAGATCAACAACCCAACACAACTACCTAAGTTAACATGATTACAGAAGAGAAGAAAGAAAGTGAAGAAGGTTTCCACTAGGGAGTAATTAGAGACTCTCTCTGGAGATCAGTGGGTATACCCTTGAATTGCCATCTATGAAAGTGGTTCGTGCTTGCTAAACGCTTACAAAGAGCTCGTCCTATGGATTTACGAAGACAACCATCAGAGGAACTGACAATCACAGTGAAGATTCTGTTAGATGTCCAAAATGGTTTTAATTCTAGTTAAATTTTAATTTGATTTATATTTTAAGAAATTTTTGAGAATTAAGGATATGTGAAGAGATCGGATCAAGCTGGAAAGCACAGGGATTCACATCCAACTTGAAATACAGATCGAGGAGAGGGGGTGCTATATCGAGAAGTAAAGCCCAGAGACTCACATCTAACCCAAGAGGTAACGACAGATGTGGAGAAATGAGAATATGATGCCTTACTCCATTAAAGGGGGCATCACGCCTATCTTAAGAATTTGAATTTGCTACATAGGGAAGGAAAAGCTCAGGGACTCACCTCCAACCCAAAATGTAGCGGAAGGGAATCAAAATTTAGGTACTGACCTAGGATGAGAACTAAAACTCATGTACCAACCCAGGAATGAGAATCAAAAGCCTCTTATCATTTTAGGGGTTATCACACCGATCTAAAAAAATTGGATTTGCTACATTGGGAATGAAAGCTAAGGGACTCACTTCCAACCCAAGAGGTAGTAGAAAACAACAAGAGTTTGAATACTGACTATGAGATGGGAATTGAAAATTTGGTACCTTCCTTGGAATGAGAATCAGAAGCCTCTTACCATTTAATGGAGTCTCACACCAATCTTGAGAATTTGAATTAGCTACATTGGGAATGAAAGCTCAAGTAGCATAAGAGAATCATAATTTAGGTATTGACCCCGGGATGTGAATTGGAATTTAGGTACCAGCCCCGGAATGAGAATCAAAAGCCTCTTAACATTTAAGGGGTTCTCACACCAATCTCAAGAATTTGAATTTGCTACGTTGAGAAAGAAAGCTCAAGGACTCACATCCAACCCAACAGGCAGCGAAAGGGAATCAAAATTTAGGTACTGACCGTGGGATAGGAACTAGAACTTAGTTACCAGCCCCAAAATGAGAATTGGAAGCCTCTTACAATTTAAAAAGGTCTCACACCAATCTCTAGAATTTGAATTTGCTACATTGGAAAAAAAGCTAAGGGACTCACATTCAACCAAAGAGGTAGCAGAAGGGAATCTGAATTTATGTACTGACCCCGGGATGAGAACTGGAATTTAAGTACTAGCCCCATAGTGAGAATCAGAAACCACTAACCATTTATTGGGATCTCACACCCATCTTAAGAATTTGAATTTGATACATAGGGAAGGAAAGCTCAGGTAATCACATCCAACCCAGGAGGTAGTGGAAACAAATAAGAATTTAGGTTCTCACCCCAAAAATTTTCTAGAGATGGAAAACTTATGGAAAGGATGCGAAAATTTATTGATGGAATCAGAATCCTTGCACCAACTTAGAAAATTCATAAATACAGAAAATAGGGATGAAATTTAGAAAACTTATGGACAAAATCAGAATCCTCACACCAACCCAAAGTTTTCATGAATGCAGGGAATAGGGATGGAATGAATGCCGAAAATTTATGGATGGAATCAGAATCTTTGCACCAATCCAGAAATTTCATGAATGCGGGAAATAGGGATAGAATGTAGAAAATTTGTGGATGGAATCGTAATATTTGCATCGACCTGGAATTTTCATGAAATCTTATAAAAGCTATGGAAATTTGTGTTGAGAATGCGAGATGTAAGAGAAACATGGAGTGCAGAGAATGAAAAGTGTGAAATTTCAAGAGAAGTTGTTTATCAATTTTTATCATTTTTTTATTATTAATATTATATTTTCTTTCAAATTCAAATTTCTTTTATTTTCCTTTAACTTTGAGTTTCTTTTAATTTTCATTTATTATCTAGATTTCTTTGTATCGTTCTTTGTTTGCTAGAGTTTGGGACCAACGTATGGTCCTGTGACTTTTTATCAATCTTACAAAAGCGGCAATTCAACAATGTATGCTGAAATGCAAAATAAACTTTGTTAAATTTGCTTCAAACATTCAGTACAACTTATCATATCCGGAAACTATCCTGAAACAACACACTGAATACATCAGTGGAAACTGTATCATGATATATCATGTCTTCTCTGCTCCATCGTAGTACAAAAGGTAGTGAGTATTTGTTTGTCCTCTGAGGCAGCCTTGTGATCAAGCTAAGCTTTTAAGCTACGCTCTAGGATATTAGTCCCCTTGTGTATACTTAGAGGTACAACTATCTCACAGCTCTTACGGGCGTAACTCCTCCAACTCTGGGTCTGGCTAAAATCTGTACGGTACTTTACTGTCATCCATTCTTCATAATGTGACTGATACTATGTGATGTGGCACTTCAGGAATGCATTGTTTTGTCAGGTCCACTAGATTCCCTTCTAGAATTAATATCAAACCAATTGACAGTAGAATCTTAACTGATCCCCAAAATTCTTTGGGGCCAACATTATCTATCTCTTTCCCAAAAAAGACGTTTCTCTTGCTCCTGAACAAAAGTGTACAAAATAACCTAACAAAATCATGATGGTCGATGTGAGAAGGAATGTGGTCTCCTTCTTCATAAATGTTGATGATGCAGCTATTTGGAATACAGTTTGTTTGTAGTATACTCCATCTCACCATCCTCTTGATCATCTTGTTTATTATGGATGGCATGGGATCCACCTTGTCATATTTCAAAATCCTTGGGGGGGTTTCGATGCCTGTCCTTAACAAAATTATAATAACAACCACTTTGAATGATGATTCTTCCCTTTCCCTGCATCCACTTCTGTGGCTCAAAATATGTTTTCTTCTTAAAAAATTTGGCTCAGCCTATGTTTCTCAGATAAAAAATGCAGTCAAAGATCTTTCTCTCAAAACTTTTAGAGAGCACATTGGTGTGTAGTTCAAGTCCCTCCAAGATATTAACAAACATTCCCTATATTTCTTCATAGTACTCAAATTTTCACTTCTGGACCCTGCTCATCTTTTCCAGCTCTAACTTGGGGATTCTCTATAAATGTCGAGGTGGCTCCTCTAACCCAACGTCTTAAGCATTTCATAACTGTTGCGTTTCTACAAAGCTCGGTATATACGACTCTCCATTTGAATGCTCTCCACTTCTAAATACCATGGAAGCGATTGTATATTCTTAAAATGTCCTATAACGCTCTAAGTGGAGGTCATTACACTCCGGACATCCCGTAAATGCTCCCATTAATGGTGTCCTTCTCGAGATCTCTGCATTACAAGTAAAGCATCATGTACAAAGCTCATCGGGGATCACCGACAGTATAGGCTCTATAATTGTCTCGGGCTCATCCTCTGTGACCATAAGGCTGGTGGAAGTCTCCCTCAGGCTCAAGTCGTAGTCCTCCTCCTCATGAATCAAGTTAAGCCTCAAGGCTGCTTTCCTGACACGTCTCTTTTCTAGTCGCTCCAAGGCTCTGTGCTTAAGGCAGTTTGCAATTTTGTGCATTGTACTTCTTAACGGCTCATCTGGAACTCTCTCTGTAGAAGCATCAACTAAGTCTCCTGTTAGTGTTATGATCATGGACTATAGGTGACCAACCCTTTCCATCAGGTTCAGCACATCCAGAACTTTCTCTACCTTCTTTCTCTTCAACGTAGAATCTTCTTTAGTGTTGATCCAAAGCAACAATTATAGCCCTTCTGTTTCCCAGCAACTGATAGTGTTCATCAAGGTGCCTTCATAGTCCACCTTAATTTGGCCATAATCTAAGTCAAAATTTATAATGCTACCCTGAGCTGCCTTCTCTTCATCAGGTGCAAAATTCAAGCCATCATTAAAGGAGAACATTAGCCTCTGACCGAAAATTTTCCCGCAGAAGATAAGTAAACATCAATGCGTTGAAATTCAAAAATAAAAATCATAACAAATAATATTAACTAGATTTTAAGTTAGACATGTGTAAGCATTTTGTTTAATTTGACTTTACAGGATTCAAAATTTTAAACAAAAGATTAATGTTGCAAATTATAAATTTTCTTTTCTTAAAATTAATTTTGTTACAATTCCTTGGACCCAACCAAAGACTTTGGCCTAATAGCCATCCTCAGAATAAGTATTACCTTCAAAATTCATCTCGAAGAACATCAGGTTGTAAAATATTTCTTCAAGTATCTTCCGTTGACCGATATCATGGGCCTCTCACCCCTAGAAATTTACTGACTGGTAAGCTCCTTCTGAGTAGACCTTCTCCACCACAGATGGTCCCTCCTAAGTAGATTCAAATTTTCCACTTATCAAGCGATTTGCAAGGATAGATCTTCTAAGAACAAGTACGAGTACACTGACACAGCTAAAAATTATCTACTTTTTCATAAATATTTTATGCTCAATTTTAATTATTTTTAATAATATTGTACTTTAAAGGAAGGTATTTTGCATATCTCTGATTTTAGGTACAAGAAATGGACTTTTGGAAAAAATGAAGTAAAAATGGTATAATTTTGAGTAAAAATGAGCAAGAATAAAAATTCTGACTAGGCAAATTTTGATGCCTTTCTATGCTTACTTTACTTTAAATTTTTCACATGTTTTTGAATAAAATTACAGTTCAAAGATATGTTATTTTCATGTATATTTTGTAGGTATATCTGTTAAGAGCAAAATACAACTGAAACAAGGTAAACGGAGCTAAAATAAAGCTAAACGAAACAAAATGGTAGAGCTGCTTCTAGGTGGCACTTGAGGCACCAAAAGCTAGAGAACTGGTGCCTGGGGCACTAGAACTGATGTCATAGTTGCCAGAATTGGCACCAAAAGTGCTAGACTCGATATAAGACGGATTAAGGTTGTTCAGGATGAATTTTGCGCGAAATTTAAATGCTCCAAATGATTCAAACACCTCGCAAAAGTGCTAGACTCGATATAAGACGGATTAAGGTGGTTCAGGATGAATTTTGCGCGAAATTTAAATGCTTCAAATGATTCAAACACCTCGTAGAGTGATTCAATGTATCTAGACACTTTAGAAGGCTTTTTAATGAAGGGATATGTCTCTTGAAATAATGGACATATCTTTTGGGATTCAAAAAGTGTGACTTTTGGAGAAAATTTGGGAGGGACTTTTGAATTATTTTTAAAGGAGGAAGCTACTGATTAAAAAAGAGAGGAGTCTAGCACATGAGTGTGGCATGAGAGTGAGAGGAAGGCTTTGGAGAAAAGAGAATTTTCTTCTAGTGTTGTAAGATGAGAAGGAAGGTGACAGATTTCTTCTTCATTACATTTCTAGGAGAGAATTTAGTGTGATTGTAATTTAAAGAGAACTTCTAAGGATTTTCTTGAGGAGTGCAAGCTAAGTTGTGTTCTTTTCTTTCTTTATTTTGTAAACATGTTTTTAGATATGAAATTTATGTTTTTTCACATCGTTCTCAGGAGTTCTGAAAATTCTTATTTATCCTTCTTCCTACAATGAGATTTGGCTTTATACGGTTTTAAATGTCAATAATTTCTGATGATTTGAACTCTGATCTTCATTTACGTTTTGATTTGGCCAAGTGAAAGGTTAAAATTTATTTAGAAACATAAGATCTAAAAGGGATATGTTTTCTACAATAAGGTAAGAGTCACATTCAATTTCATGGGTGAGAATGTAATCCATGGGGTTGAGTGCAAAAAATATTGAAATATACTTTGCTGGACACAGAGTTTGAGATTTTAGGGTGACAGATTAAAATCATCAATTTGATCCAGTTGATTGGAAATTAATGAAAGATTGTTAACCCTTAGGCAAGGGAGAAGTGGAAGCTCTAGAGTGAAAGCCAGTATGCTCCCATCCTAACAATGGAATTAGGGACCAAACTCTAGATTAGTCAACGTTTTTTAAGCACTTGATAAAGGGTAAAGAATATGATTGCTCCAATTTGTCACATAACAATTTTATAGATAATTTTAAATGATTTTTATTACTTCACTAACCATGTACTCATAGCTGTAGATTTCAGTGGGGGAAAATGGTTGGAATGATCTTAATAGGGCTCAAAGAGGCTGTGTGAACAATTTAGAGGGCTCTCCTTAAATAAATCTCAAAACTCTCTTCTTGGTCATTAAAGGAGTGGTTTATCTCAAAACTCTCTTCTCGGCCAATTGGGATATCCAATGGGTACAAAATGAATCTTAGGTGGAGGTTTGAACGGTGCCAGTGGACAATGAGGGTGAGCCACATTAGATTGTTGTAAAGTTGATTTGGTCCATGTGGAGAGCTCCTTGATTTTTAGTTTTTCAGCCAATAGGTCGGTCGACCAGGCCAAGGGAGGTGGTTAGAAGGCTCAAGGAACTAAGGGGAAGGTTTAATTGTGATTAGGATGAAGGTTAAATCATGTGAGCTCAATCATGCATCATTTAGCCAAAAATATAAAAGGATCAACTAAATCATGGGACTTTTGGTCCATGGCTCCTCTTGAGTGGGTTATAAGTATCTAGAGTGGTTCTTAGGGTCAAACAGGCTTTTGAGGTGGCTAAAGGTGGGTCCAAGTGACTCCAAGTGTTTGGGCTCAAAATATATGAGTTGGCTTGGACTAGGGTTTAGGCTTGGCTAGAGCTTGGATCTAGTCCACCTGAATGGTCAAATTGATTTAGTGAATTTTTATTAAGGAATTTTGGTAACAATTGGGTGAAAATTTGAGAGGCTATGAGGTTTAATTTGAAGGAATTTGGACTTTAGGACAAAATTGGGGGTTTTGACTTGACTTGGATTTCAGGAAGGCTTAAGGCTATACCAAAGCCAACTGAATGTTCCAATAGGTCTAGAGGAATGGTATGAAGAGTTTAGGAAGTGAACTTGGGGAAATTGGGTAGGTTAGGGCATTCAATTTAGTGGAATTTTGGTTCATACTCAAATTGGGGGTTTAAATTGTGCTTATTGGGTAGGTTAGGGCATTCAATTTAGTGGAATTTGGTTCATACTCAAATTGGGGGTTTAAATTGTGGGGATTTTGGGTTTGAACTTGAGCTTAATTAGGCTTGAATTTGGTTTCAATTGGGTCTAAACATGATGAAATTGAATTTAGATTTGAAATTGGGGACATTTAAAATCAATTTGGTGGGAATTGGGGGTGACTTTAAGACTTTAGGCATGTAGGGTAAAATTGGGATTTTTGTAAAAAATTGGTCAATTTGGTCAAATTGGGCCCAATGGATGACTAGAATTACTTTTGGGGATGTTTGGAATTACTTGGGAGGTTTTGGGAATTTTTGGGTTGTGAGGGACATTTTGTATAAAATGATCTTAGATTATTAGCACTAAATGAAAATATGACACTAAATGAGATGCAATGGAGAAGAAGGATTCATGTAGCCGACCCCACGTAGTGGGATTAAGGCTTTATTGTTGTTATTGAAGGGCATTTTGGTAATTTTGGTAATTTTAGGGAAATATTAGTAATTTTTGAAATTTTGAGGTGTTTTGGGAAATTTAGGTGGTTTGAAAAATTTGATTGTTTCAAAAGAGTTTGAGATGATTTTTGGACAAAATTTGAAGATTTTGGAAATTTTTGAAAAATTAGGGTTTCAAGGGTAATTTGATAATTTTGAGAAAGTTTGGGATCAAAAAGTTAAATTAGGAATTGGGGTGCAATGGGAATGTTAATGAAAAAATTACCCTTATGGTGCCATGAGACCAAGGAAGTGTCAAATTTGATCCTCCATGTATTGGTCTTATCCTCCCTAGCCAAAAACCAAGGGTTGGGGGGACCACCCAATGAGTCTCCAAAAGAGTAGAGGGAAAATTTTAAGCATGTGTAGGTTAGGGTTTAGGCCAAAAGTGAAAGTGTGTGTATGCAGGACCAAGACTAGCTCACCCATGGTCAATCCTAAGGCCAGACTTCCTACATGGAATCATCTTGAGCTCCACCATATTGTCTCCACTTACTAAAAGCTTGAATTTAGAACCAACAGGTGGAAGTTCAAGAGAGCAAAGAGACATTTGGAAATTCTAATGGTGAGGGTTCCCTTACTAGTCTTTTAGGAAATGTCAATATGAAAATCCTATGTTTGGATCCTAGGATTTTAAGGAAGAAAAACTAGACCACAACAAAAGTGAGGTCAACACCTAGCTCTTTCTATGTAGAGCCCTGAAATTCGCGCCTCCTTCTAGGTTTCATGAAAGTAGCACCTCTCCTCAGCTTCTCTTCCCACTAGCAAAACCTGCTCTGACGTGTAGACCTACCGCTAGCATTCTATAGTTGGCTTCGACTCCCCGCGCACGTAGAAACTAGGACAGAGCTTGAAGCTCTCCCTTTTGAATACTTTTTAGCATGTCAAAGCCAATAACCTTCTCCACCTTATCATCCCACACTTCCCGATGGCCAAAAAGCTCACTAAAGTATCCTACCATTGACGGATAGAAATGGTGCCGTAGTTTTAAAAGTTGTGGACATCTTCTCCCTTATGAGGAAACCCTTTTGGAAAACTTCACCTGACTACAAGCAACCAACATGATGGTATAACATCTTACAACCCTTCATCATGTTGTTTGCTAAACCTCTTATAACCTCTTAAAACCCATCAACTTTTCTTCGAAGAGGCCTCAGGGTTAAGGATAATTGTGCATGGACAGACACCCCCATAGAGTGAACTTATTTCCTCTGTGAACTCTAGCACAAGTCTTAATGAGTTAGAGTCCCTTCCTCCTCTTGCTTTGGATTCCTCAATTTTCCTTGAAGCAAGTTGGAGGTATTGTTTTTTAAAGTGAGAAAATTTTTGTAGCTATCTCGCTTTGCAAAGCCTTGAAGAGTTGGAAAATTGGAAAATCATTATACTTAACCCATTTCATAATGTTGTGCAGAACTTCTCCATTGGAATACCGAGGGAGAAACTCCCTACATGCCTCATCAAAGTAAGAAGTGGTGAAGGCCCTAGCTTCCTAAAAGAGGACATTAAGAAAAGCACATTTTGCTATCAAGTGTGTTTGTTGGCTTTGGATTGCAAAGCATTTTTCTTGGAGCATGATCAACATTTCACTTTGCCTCAAACTACCCAGGACTGGTCAACATTTCACTTTACCTTGACTGGCCAACCCGGACCTGTCGACATCTTACTTTGCCTTGACCGACCACCCTGGCTCAATGAACATTTCACTTCTCCTTAGCTGGCCACCTCGAACAGGTCGACCGACCACTTCACCTCGACCACCCACTCTAACCTAGTAATCATAGTACGTGATTTGATTGGCCACCCCAGCAAGATTGACCAAAGACTTTGATCTGACCCGTCACCCCTTCCCGGTCGAGTGACCACCTTGGTTCCACCGCCACCCCGGGCTCAGTTGACTGAACACTTTGGTTTGATATGCCACCTTAACCCAGTAAAATGTGCACTTTTGTTCTACTACCACCCAAGCTCAGTTGATCTACCACTTTGATTTGATTTACCACCCCGACCTAATCAACAATGCACTTTGGTTCGAAAGACTGCCCTGACCAGATTAACATTCAACCACCCGCCTCAGCCTAGCCAACCAATCACTTGCATAGTGCATGTTGTGTATGTGCATGATTCTTTTTGCTTGTTGGCATGGTGCATGATATCCTCTATGTTCTCTCCATTTGCATGTGTGTTTTGTCATTTTTGGGGCAAGATGTAATTCTCCCCAGTGGCCTGCTATACCTTAAGCGGCCGAGCATAACACTTCTTGTGTTGCATGTTTTGCATGACATCTTGCATGACCGTCATCATTTTCTTGGGTTACACTTTGAATGTCCTTTCATACACTCATTTAACTAATATGATTCCTCACAATGAGAATCATCACTACTTCAAGCCTCTGTCACCATGGTACACCCATTGTTCGAACCCTTGCCTTCATAGTGCACCCATTTTTTAGGCCCCTAACTCCTAGGCATGCCCATCCTTCTGGTCCCTACCTCCATGGAACACCCATTTTTTGGGACCCCTACATCCTTGGAAAGCACATCCATTTAGTTAATTTCCTCCAAGACACAACCAGCTTTTGGGCCTCTGCCTCTACGGCACGCCCATGCCTTAAGGTAACTGTCTCCATGACACACCCATCTATCAGGTCTCTACCCCCACATCATACCCACTCTTTTGGGGCATTGCCTCAAGGACACACCACTCTTTTGTGCCTCTGCCTCTGTGGGATGCCCGCTCCTCTAAGCCTTTGTTTCTACGCCACGTTCACTCTTTTCAGTCATTGATTATGTGATTTTGTGCTGATAATATATTTTATTTGTTTATAGAGGCTACTCCTAGTGATGTAGGTATTATTAATTTTAAGATATATTTTCTATTTATTGATTTCAAAAATTTACTAAGATAAAAAATCAAGTGCACATATCATTCAAGTAATATAGGACTTTCTTCAGTCCCAAGTATCGATCCCATTGGGAAGGAAAAACACATTTTATAGACTTAGTAAAACTCTACTTAAACTGTAAATAACTTATCTAGGAATGAAGATCAAAATTACTTATGTAAAAAAGAATAGTTATACTTACTAATTATATTTCTAAACTTAAATAAAACACAAAGTGTTTCTAAAATAGCTTTACATAGAAGAGTTCAAATTATATGGAAATCCTTCTACTTGCAATGAGATCATAATTAGTGTAGGAATCAAATGTTTATAAATTTAAATGTAGTTTTGTGAAAAATAGGAACATACTCGCATGCCTGAAAATGTTTTATTTTTTATATACATTTAATGTATATTTTTAATGATATTTCACTTTAATGGAAGATATTTTTGTATTATTAATTATAGGTATTATAGGTTAAGAAATTGGACCAAATGGAGCAAAAATGAAGCAATTTGGAGTCACATGGAGAAAAGAAGAAAACTTTGACATGGCGCCTAGGTGCTAGGTAATTATTTCATTTCTTCTAGAAGGCTAGTGCTTAGGCGCCATGATTGGGCCCCTAGGCACCAGAATTGGTTTTTTTTTTTTTTGGAAATTAGACTGTATTTGGACGAATTTTGGTGGGGAATTTGAAGTGACTCTTAGGTATTTTAAGGGTTATAAAGAGGTGTCTCTTCAAGTGGGGTTCAATTAAGGTGTGTGTGGAGTGTGTCTCTTCAAGTGAGGGGGTGTGCCTATTGGAGTGAAATTGTAAGGATAGTTGAGAATTCTTCAAAGGAACTTCAAGAGATTTTCTTGGAGATGAGTTTGAGATAATTCCTTTATATTTTTGTTTAAGTTTTGTTAAATTTTATCGAATAAACTTAATTTTAAATATCAACCCATGCGTTGTTATATTTTTCCCATGAAATCTAAGTAGTTTTCCTTATCTTTCTCCTTGTGATGAGAAATAATCATGTGTCAGATTAGAATTTTTTATAATTACATTTATTTCAATATTGTGATGGTATATTACTTAATGCATGATTTAATTATGCAATATAGCTAATTTATAGAATAAAACATATTGTGAAAATATAATGTCTCGGGAGAGCTATGCTTTTCGTCAATTAGTAATTACCACATTAACCTTTAAGATGAAAAAAAGAAATCTTGGGGTGAGTCTAATTAGATAGGGAGAAAAGTTTTGATAGGTATTGTTGACCTCACTTTTGGTTGAGGTCTAGAAATTTCTTTAGTAGCTTAGGTCTAGCCATAGGACTTTCCTATTGACTAGTCTTAGAAAACTAGAAAAGGTATCCTCACCATTAGAAATCAAAACTCTTATCTTTACTCAACTTGAAATTCCACATATTGACCTTAACCTCTAACATTTAGTAGGTAAGATCATTATGGGGGAAGTTCAAGAAGAGTTCCTATAGGGCTATTTGGCCTTAGGATTGACCCTGGGTGTTGACTTTGAACTAGGGTACACCATATCTTCACAATACACTGGTTTATGACTCATTTAGAATGGATATTTATCCAATTCTACTTGAAATGCCTAACTTGGGCCTTTTACCCCTAGGCTCCTCCAATTTGCCTGACTGCCCTTGGGACCCAAATTTGGCAAAATTCTTAAATTTTGCCAAAATACCCAAAATTGATCAAAACTTATTCCAAACACTTTGAATACATCCAAATTTGCCAAAACTGACAAAAAATTCCAAAAATGGCCAAATTACCAAAATGCCCCTCCATGGCCCAAAAATCCAAAAATTCTAAAAATTCCCAAAAAATCCCAATACATCCAAAATATTCCCAATTTCATTTTGTCCAACTACACCATGGTCCAATTTGGTCAATTTGACCATCTTTGACCAAAACCCCTAAAGGCTTAATTTAGGTCTAAATCCAAACCCATCAAAACCCATTCAAATTGACTATCAAATCAACTTCAAAATGACTTTCATCCTTCATGAAAGTTGTTCATCATGATGTTTTACACCAAATAAAA
>NW_018236792.1:216124-216423 GCF_001263595.1 Phalaenopsis equestris | reverse complement strand
CCTCCCAACATCCTCCCAGAGCTTCGCTAAGAGCCCCTCAATACATTTCAATCTATTTCCCCTCTCAAATTCATCATGGCAATTAAATTTTGAGCTTGAATTCCTGACCGAAACCAGGACAAGTTCAAATCCCAACCTACACAGTACCAAACTCCAATTAAATTGGCTCTACACCTTCACAAGAGTGAAAGAAGCCAAAGCCCCATCAAATCCCCCTTCTACAGAGCCTCCATCATAGCTCTAGACCAACACCCAAATATGGCTGTGGTCAAATTCATATTTAGGCTTCACACCAAGAC
>NW_018236792.1:214758-215608 GCF_001263595.1 Phalaenopsis equestris | reverse complement strand
TATTTAAAAAATTCAGAAAATAGCTATTAAACTTCAAAAATCCATATCTTTGTGTAGAAAATTCACAAAAATAAAATAAAAATATCCTCTTGCTCAGTGAACAGAGGAGAACCATGTGAAATTATTTTCACATGAATTTGACGCATAAATTATTTTTAAAAAGTGAATTAGGGTTAGGGGTTTTTCAATTCTCCATTCATGTTGAGATATTATGTTGTAGCCAATTTTTATATGTTGTAGCCTCTGTATAGGTGCACAATTTGAGCATTTTTCTAAAGATATAGGAGATCTCTAGATAGAAATCTTAATTTTCTAAGTTTTTATGCATTTTCCACTCAAATAATTATAGAAAATTGTATGTGACTTAGAAAATTCTACAAAAATTCATATAAGTTCCCAATGGCCACAGTAGTCTTAGGAAATAATTTCATGATTGTTAAGAATCAAAACATCACTATTTTGAGCAAACCATAATTTTCTTAAAATATTTAATTTGGAGCACATAGAGATCAGAATCACTTGATTTTTATTCTCCACTATGGCTCATGAGTTAGAAAACTCACTATAAAAATTTTAAAGGATTTTTAGATCATTTGATATTTTTAATTGATTTTTAAAGATCATCATCAAATTTAACACTTAAATAATTTAAAAAAATCAAAATATAACTCCAAAAATTATCAAACCTAGTTTTTTTTGGGTTCTCTAACCTCAGAGAGATTTTCCAAAAATAAAAAAAAAATCTATTTTTCAACACTTAAAATATTTTATTTTTATTAAAGTCCCCAAAAATTCAATTAATTTTAATAAATCATAGAAAATTCAAAAAATTATGAAATTTTGGCCAAAT